>NC_041715.1:2796042-2857936 GCF_900700375.1 Denticeps clupeoides
CTTACGGGCTGCTGTTGTGCATTAAGTCTGGGAAATGGAGGCCCGTGCAGTTGCATTCGTTTTTAAGTAAAAGGTCTGCCTCACTGTGGCCCTCCCTGCTCAGGGGTTTCCAGCTGGTGGAACAGCCCCACCATCACCACGTACCTGTAGAACACTGCCGACGTTGTTCTTCAGAAGCACAGACCCATTAAACTGCCCACGGATTCAGTACTGGCGGCGGACTACTAATTCCAATTCTAATTCAGTCGAGAAGATGGACTTCTGAGGACGCCAGACCTGGTTAAATCATGAAGGTGGACGTCTGATGCTGCCGTTCAGACGTTTTCCTGCCCACAAGCCCTGTGTTTCAGGAGCATCACGCGCTGTGTCTGGGAGGAGAACGTTCTGCTGTCTTCTTCTACCAGCGTCTGGAGCCACCAGACTGTGCCGCTCCCCTGTCTCTCTGGCTTCGTCGCTCCGGCCGTCTGTTCCGCCGCTGAGTTACTGCATTTCTTGCTCGGGTTTGAGTGAAGTGAAAGTGAAGTGATTGTCACACGTGATACACAGCAGCACAGCACACGGTGCACACAGTGAAATTTGTCCTCTACATTTAACCCATCACCCTGAGTGAGCAGTGGACACCATGACAGGCGCCCGGGGACCAGTGTGTGGGGACGGTGCTTTGCTCAGTGGCACCTCAGTGGCACCAACGCTGGCACCGCACTCGACTGCCTTCTCTCTTTGTTTGGCCTAGTGGGGTAACACACTTGCCTGTGAACAAGAAGACCCAGGTTCAAACCCCACCTACTACCATCGTGTCCCTGAGAAAGACACTTAACCCTGAACGTCTCCAGGGGGGGACTGTCCCTGTAACTACTGATTGTAAGTCGCTCTGGATAAGGGCGTCTGGTAAATGCTGTAAATGTAAAATGTAAAAAATGTGTCCACTCTGATCTGTGAGCAGGACACGTTCACAGCTGCTGAGCCTCCAGAATATTATATTGAGTGAGCGGTGGGCAACATCAGAAAGCTTCTTACGCAAAGATCTGGTCTCGTAAGGTCGGATCCGAAACCCAGTCAGGTTGACGGCTCCCTGTTCCAGACTCAGAATGAGGCTGCATTACTCCAGCAAACGTGTTCTACCTGGAACAGGGTTTTCTAACCAGGCTGATAGTATCCTAGTAACCTCCATCACTACCACTGTGTCGCTGAGCAGAACTCTTGAGTGTCTCCAGGGGGGACTGTCCCTGTACCTACTGATTGTAAGGTGCTCTGGACAAGGGCGTCCGGTAAATGCTGTAAATGTAATCAAATTAGACCAGAGCATGTCAAGTGTTGGACCTGAATAGGAACATCAGCGGTGAACGGCGACGTCTCGTCTTGGATGCCCATCAGTGTCGAGATGAAAAGTCCAGCGTGTCCATTTACAATCTGATCTGGATTGTCCTCCCGAGTGACACGCATGGAAGATGACCGGCTGAGAATTTAGGGCTCTGCGATCACGTGAGGAACGTGAGAGGCAACTGGTGGAAGCAGGTGGGACAGCAGATTGTACATGTTTGGGGACAAGAGGCATCGGATGATCTCTGCACAAGTACAATAGCAACGTGGACCTGGGATCTTCTCCATCCGCTCATCCCTGTAGTCACCTGCTCTCCGTAGCTCTGCTCTTCTGGTCTGCAGTGGTCCAGCTGATCTGGAGCACTTTGTCAGGATCAGTCCAATTGCATGAACTCGTCCACATCACTTAATCTCGTCGAAGAACTATGGATTTATTACGGCCCCATTTTTCATTGCAGGTGAATACAACACCTGTTATGTAACGTGCACACACACACACACACACACACACACTCACACACACACACCCACCCTTACCCAAATAAATCTGGCGCCAGGCAGCAGCGTGGTGGAGAAAACTGAATTGTTTTATGACATTGATGTTAATCAGCAGTGACGTTGTGATTTTCTATCTGTCTTCATGGACGGCTTGTTGACCCGGCGTGATGCAGGGAGCCACATCCTGCCAAATCAGCACAACACACACACACACACACGCATATACATACACAATCAGACGCTGAGAGGTTTATTGGCTGTCATACAGCTGAGATGATTGGTTATTCAAGGCACAATACAGCTCTGAGAGACACACACACTCACACACACACACACACACACACACAATCTATGGAGGCTGATGTTCTGGATGTTGACACATGTACTTTCCTCAAAATAACCTTATTAACAACATGCCTGACAGAGTGTGTGTGTGTGTGTGTGTGTGTTGTGTCCCTACCTGTTTAAAACACAGACACATGTCTAATGTGAACATTGATCCCACCGCCTGTCGCATCGCAGCACGTTTATTATCGTAATTCTGCCAGAACTCGTACAGGGCCGCTGGAGTACGTTAAAGGGGTGGAGCTAGGCCCCCAATTTCATCCTAGGGTGGCAGTAGCCTAGTGGGGTAACACACTCGCCCATGAACCAGAAGACCCAGGTTCAAACCCCACTTACTACCATCGTGTCCCTGAGCAAGACGCTTAACCCTGAGTGTCTCCGGGGGGGGACTGTCCCTGTAACTACTGGTTGTAAGGCGCTCTGGATAAGGGCGTCTGGTAAGATCCTGAAATCAATATTTATTGGAATATTTAATGCCATTTATCTGTCAATTTTATTTGCTGCTCTGAGATTAAGAATTGGTGAAGACTGCCGCATCCCCCTCCGCGTCCTGACGCTCGGCGGGAGGGAGGGGGGGGGGGGGGTGATCCCAGCATCCCCGGCTCTGGCGGCGGAACAGCGAGCGAATAAACGAGCGCGATGTGTCACTGCAGGCAGAGCCGGCCGAGATGTGAGGCGCCGTGCGGAGGAGGACGGCGGTTAATCCGAGAGACAAACAACGCAGTTCACCTGCGGCATGACAGGTGAGATTTCACACACACACACACACACACACACACACACACACACAGAAGATGAAGCCGCCGGGAGACGGGTGCGTGGGCGAGGCCTCATTTTGCGCGCGAGTTAGTGCAGGTGAGAGACACTCTCGGTGCACTGGGAGCTCCGCCCGGATCCGTCCTCCTTCATTTCGTTCTGTACTCCTGCAGCTGACTCGTGGTGGTGGGATCTCCTGCAGCCATGAACTTCTCCAGACGTCCCGCACAACCCTGGCTGTCAGAGAACATGGGCGTCCAAATAGGCCGTCATCATGCAAGCTCCGCCGGAGTACATTTACGGCCTGATCCAGAGCACCTTCCAGTTGGTAGTGACAGGGACAGTTCACCCTGGACACCTGGACACCCTCGAAACCTGTTTTGGAGAACCGAAATGCTAAATAATGCGATCATGCCCCACCTCCTGCAATCGCCACCTGAGTACATTTACGGCCTGATCCAGAGCACCTTCCAGTCGGTAGTGACAGGGACAGTTCACCCTGGACACCTGGACACCCTGGAAACCTGTTTCGGAGCACCGAAATGCTAAATAATGCGATCATGCCCCGCCTCCTGCAATCTCCACCGGAGTACATTTACGGCCTGATCCAGAGCACCTTCCAGTTGGTAGTGACAGGGACAGTTCACCCTGGACACCTGGACACCATGGACACCTGTTTTGGAGAACCGAAATGCTAAATAATGCGATCATGCCCCGCCTCCTGCAAGATCGGCCGGGTTTACATTTACAGCCTGATCCAGAGCACCTTCCAGTCAGTAGTGACAGGGACAGTCCACATGGACTTCCAGTCGGTAGTGACAGGGACAGTTCACCCTGGACACCTGGACACCTTGGACACCTGTTTTGGAGAACCGAAATGCTAAATAATGCGATAATGCGCCGCCTCCTGCAAGATCGGCCGGGTTTACATTTACAGCCTGATCCAGAGCACCTTCCAGTCAGTAGTGACAGGGACAGTCCACATGGACTTCCAGTCGGTAGTGACAGGGACAGTTCACCCTGGACACCTGGACACCTTGGACACCTGTTTTGGAGAACCGAAATGCTAAATAATGCGATAATGCGCCGCCTCCTGCAAGATCGGCCGGGTTTACATTTACAGCCTGATCCAGAGCACCTTCCAGTCAGTAGTGACAGGGACAGTCCACATGGACTTCCAGTCGGTAGTGACAGGGACAGTCCACATGGACTGTCCCTGGACAACCTGGACACCTGCCATGGTGGAACCGAAACGCTAAATAATGCGATCATGCCCCTCCTCCTGCAAGCTCCGCTGGTTTACATTTACAGCCTTTTCCAGAGCACCTTCCAGTCAGTAGTGTCAGGGACAGTCCCCCCCTGGAGACACTCGGTTGAGTGTCTTGCTCAGGGACAGGATTGTAGGAAGTGGGGTTCAAACCCGGGACTTTGTGGTCTCCTGGTTTGTACCTGAGTGTCCTACTGGCTAGGCTTCTACCAGTCACCAGTGGTGCATGTGAGCAGTGTGTGGGGACGGTGCTTTGCAAGGTCCCTCCTCCGCACCTTGGCGGATCAGGATTCGAACCGGCAACCTTCTGATTATGGGGGGGTGCTTCCTTAACCGCGAGGCCCATGTTTACTTGTTGCCACCATGATTTCTGCAGAATGGAACGTTCCGGCTGCGTTCTTCTGTGTTCCGCATGTAGGCTCCATTGGTCCCTTCTCAAAAGGACCTCTCCCTGTAGAAGTGCGATAGCCCCGCCCCGTAAAAAACACTCCGCGGATCCACCAGGTATCTGGGAGTGTAATTACGCCGCAATGAGCTTCCGTGATGAATGCAGGCGGAACCCGGACGTCCTGCTGCGTCCCCCGCAGAGCTGTAAAAATGTCCGCGGCCGAATATTTCATTACGGCTTCCCCCGGTCTCCATCCTGAGGAGGGGCTGATAAGACGGGGGTGATGGAGGGAGCCGGACGGAGGATGAAAAATCCCTCTCGTTCCCAAGGTCGGCCGAAGCCTTCGGTGGCGCGTTAAACAAATGAATCTTTTACCTGCCGGGCGGCGGCTGCATCTATCTGCTCATTAATGTGATAAGAAGAACAGAGCTTAACACGCCGAACATGGAGCCGTCTGTCCTGCTGGTATTACACACGCACGCACACACATACACACACAACACACACATACACACAACACACACACCTACACGCACACACACACACACACACACATAGACACACACAGCACACACCACACACACAACACATCACAAACACACACATACACACAACTACACACCACACACCACACACATCCACCACACACACACACACACACACACACATACACACACACATACACACACACACACACACGCACACACACACTCACACACATACACCATACACACACATACACACACATACACACACACACACACATACACGCACACACACATACACACACACATATACACACACACACACACACAATACCACACACACACACACATACACACACACATACACTCACACACCTACACGCACACACACATACACCACATACACACCACACACACACACAGCGGCGGCCGTTGGACTCAAGGTTAGGCCCAGCTGGAGGATGTGAGAACATGGCAGCCGTTCATTAAACGCCGGAGCTCCTGAAATCCCTGCGCCGAGGCCGGAGAGTCTTTAACCTGCACACACACACACACACACACACACACACACAGAAATGAAGAACGGGTCCCTTTGCGTGTGTGTGTGGACGAGTGTGCATACGCGTTGAGCATTGTTTTTTTTTTTTTGTCAGGGCAGTGGTGGCCTAGAAGGTTGCCGGTTCGAATCCCGACCCGCCAAGGTGCCACTGAGCAAAGCACCGTCCCCACACACTGCTCCCCGGCGCCTGTCATGGCCGCCCACTGCTCACCAAGGGTGACGGGTTAAATGCAGAGGACAAATTTCACTGTGTGCACCGTGTGCTGTGCTGCTGTGTATCACAAGTGACAATCACTTCACTTTGCACACGGGTGTGCGTGTGAGGTGTTTCGTCATGATCCCGGGACAGCAGGGTATTCTATAGACACGCGCCTACGTAATCGTACACACACACGCCTGCGCACTCGCACACGCAGAAATGAAGAACGGGTCCCTACGTGTGTGTGTGTGTGTGTGTGTGTGTGTGTGGATGAGTGTGCATACGCGGGTGTGCGTTTTAGGTGTTCGTCGAGGTCCCGGGACAGCAGGGGATGTGTGAAACGTGACCCTCGGCGGTAAAACTCTATGCTGTCGACTCCTCCTGACCCTCACCGCAGCCTGACGACTTGAACAGAGAGGAAGGCCTGATGGGAAATACAAAATGGAGGAGAGGAATAAGAGATGGTGAAAGTGAGGAGGGGTTGAAGTGTGTGTGTGTGTGTGATACCTCCCTCCCATTTGTTTTGTATGTTTGTTAGAATCCAGGCACGTCCCATTCGTCCTTCTCTCTCCCTCCTCTGTTTTCCTTTTGAAGGGCAGGAAAGGTGGAAATGTCAACGTTCCTCCCCAGAGATCCTCAGGAACATGAGGGAACCTTCTAACTTTGTGAGCAGCTGCTCAGCATCAGAAAAGTGACAAATGTCTCTGTTTAGCACTCACAAAGACCGACACACACACATACACACACTGTCCATAAACTGGACAAACATTTCAGACCTAACCTCAGAACCTACAGAGGCCAGTCAGACACGAGAACATTTCTTACTGTGGGAATGAATGAAGGTCCAGAAGGTCCACGCCACCCCGATTACAAATAATATAGCATGTTTTCAGGAGGGGAGACCTCCATCTACCAGACCTTCGGACAATTGGACCTTGGGCCCGTTGGACTACCAGTCCTCCAGTCCAGCAGTCCACTGGACCACCAGACCTCCTAAACGTCTAAAAAACCTCTGTGATGAGACGAATGCAGCGGTGGAAGCGGTGAGCATTCAGAGGTAGATGTTGTAGACAAAGTCGATCTTGTAGCGCATTAATCATGGCGAGTGTGTAATCGACACGTTCACACACGCACACACACACACACACACACACACACACACGCAGGAAAACGGCATTAATTCCACCGCCGAGCATCCTTCGTTTTTAATTATCGCTGCATTAGCAATGATGAACAGTACGTGGCAGCCGGCAACACAGAAGTGTGACCTTCTCCTGTTTAATTAGCACCAGAATGCTCACACTTCATACACACACACACACACACACACACACACTCGCACACCCATCAGATCAGAATTCCTCTTTAGTTCTTTTCACTTCCAAGAATGATTTCCATGATCTCTCCTCTCTCGCTTCCTTGCTCTCTGGTTTGTAATCCGTCGATCTCTCTCTCTCACACACACACACACACACACACACACACACACATTCTGCACACATACACACACACATCTGGTGTTTTACTGGCCGGCTGCGTGGTTGACATGGACGGCGAGTTGAGGAAAGGCTCCTCCTGATTGGACCCGTCTGTCCTGAGGAACCTCACCGAGGGCCGATCGTCTTCCCGCCGCAGACGCTCATTTTTCATCGTTACGTCCCCGCGCCATCGCCGTAGCAACACCGATATCAACAGGCCAGACGCTGTGGCGCCGGAGGAAGAGCAAATTCTGGATTTTCCCCTCACGGCTGTGCAGGAATCGTAATTAATGTCGAATTCGAGGCGGACACGCCGCCGCATGCAACAAGGCTGCGAGGGGGCGTGTCTATTTTCATTACAGGATGGTCATTTACGGAAGAAGCTCCTGGTCCTGGTCATGTGACGTCCATGGAGCTGTACCGCTGTACCGCTGTACCACGTTCCGTTCAGACCGGATGGTGGGACTAAAAGGATGGAATCACTACAGATGAAAATGCGGATGAATCACGATAATGAACCGTGTTAACGTTCTAATTAACACTACATACCATTCACACCTGTCGCCAGAAGGTGTCCCAGAATGCACTGGAGAACAGGGGGCGTGACTTAGTTTCAGTGGATTAAGTGGGTCTGTGTGTGTTGCACATATTAACCGTCTCCTTTTTTTCCAGTTTGTGTCTGAAAAACCTGAGACAGATGATGCACGCTTCTGATTGGACGGGAGATGGCGGCGGAGGCGGAGACAATCTCTTGGGAGACGGACCCTCTGACAGAACCCATTTCAGAAAGGAGAGGGATGTCGTCTCATACAGGTATTACTCAGGAGAGACGAGAAAGAGATTCATCATCTGTCACCCAGACGTGATCTGACAGACACAAACAGCCACACACACACACACGCACACACACACACACACACACATACTTGTGTAGCCGCAATTTGGGGACTACATGCACGATGCCACATCGTGGGGACGTGCATTTCTAAAGGCTTTATGAAAAATCTAAAGATAGATTTATGTTTCATTTGAGGCTTTAAAAATGTCTGTCACTTTAAAATATAGAAAATACATTAATAAAGCAATGTGACATTTTCCTACAAACTGGGGACCTTGTCTGGTAGACATCACTTGTGAGGACCAGCAGACACACATAGTGAACTGTCTGGTTAACTGTAAGATGTAGGTACTTGTGAACAACATGGGGACGAAACAGCTGGGATGCAGCTATAATGAATGAAAAGATCAAAATTTAATAACATGAATAAAATATTTATTTTTTTTGCTATTTTTATGTAGCATTCTGAACAGTATTCTGTACATATTTACATTTGATTCAAAGACACTTTACTGAATTGCACCCATTTCCAAAAAAAAAAAAAGAGATTCTAAGATCCTTTTAAAACAAATGTAATAACCAGAAATCTAAAATACCAGAAAATAAGATACCAAACAAAATAAAATAACTGACTTTACATTCTTCTTTTAAGGGTAGTGATTTTGTTCTTCACAAAGAACTTTACAGACAACCAATCCCTGTCTTTCAAGGCAACAGGTTCAGCATTTATACAGGCCTCACATTGTTGTTTTCCTGGCACTGTACAAGTTTTGATGAACCTGTTTAGATGCTTTTCAACTGCATTCATTTCATCACTGTCCCATTTCTTTTTCTTTACCACCTTTCGACCTGAATGAACAAAGCACATCAGAAAAAACAGAGATTTTTAAGTTCATAAAGGCTTTCTATGAAGTTTAACAAACAGTACCTTTCATGGTAGTTGTGGTACTTGTTATTTCTGTTGTTTGTTCAATTGAAGATTTCTGGACTTCTTTTGCAGAAGGATCTATGGGTGGTTCTACATCAAGAGCCACTTAAACACAAAACAAATGCATTCAAAATTGTTAAGGATTTGATTCTTTCTTGGAGAAAATACACTGCTCACAAATTAAGGGAACACAGAAATAAGACATCCTACATCTGAATGAATGAAATATTCTTATTAAATACTTCTTTACATAGTTGAATGTGCTAACTACAAAATCACACAAAAATTATCGATGAAAATCAAATTTATCAACCCATGAAGCTCTGGATTTGGAGTCACACTCAAAATTAAAGTGGCAAAACAAACTATGGGCTGATGTAATGTCCTTAAAATAAGTAAAAATGAGGCCCAGTAATGAGGCCTTCACGTGCCTCTATGACCTCCCTACAATGACTGGACATGCTCCTGTTTAGGTGACGGATGGTCTCCTGAGGGATCTCCTCCCAGACCTGGTCTAAAGAATCCGCCAACTCCTGCACAGTCTGTGATGCAACGTGGTGTTGGTAGATGAAGCGAGATATGATGTCCCAGATGTGCACATGGGGTCTGAAGATCTCATCTTGGTAGTTAATGGCAGTCAAGCTACATCTGGCGAGCACATGGAGGGTTGTGCGCCCCCCTAAAGAAATGCCACCCCACACCACTACTGACCCACTGCCACACTGGTCATGCTGGAGGATGTTGCAGGCATCAGAATGTTCTCCATGGCGTCTCCAGACTGTCACATGTCACATATGCTCTGTGTGAACCTGGTTTCATCTGTGAAGAGCACAGGGCGCCAGTGGCGAATTTGCCAATCTTGTTGTTCTTTGGCAAATGCCAAACATGGGCTGTAAGCAAAACCCCAATCTATGGACATCGGGCCCTCATACCACCCTTGTGGAGTCTGTTTCTGACCATTTGAGCAGAGCAGAGAGGCCTGCTGGAGGTCATTTTGCAGGGCTCTGGCAGAGGTCCTCCTGTTCCTCCTTGCACAAAGGTGGAGGTAGCGGTCCTGCTGCTGGGTTGCCCTTCTACTGCCTCCTCCATGTCTTCTGATGTACTGGCCTGTTTCCTGGTAGTGCCTTCATGTTCTGGACTCTACACAAACCTTCTTGCCATAGCTTGCATTGATATACCTAACACTTGAACACTTCCTAACATATCCTAACACTTAAACACTTTTGTTAAAACTGCATATCATATCATGTATGACTGTGTATGTGACAAATAAAATTTGAATTTGATCCTGAACGAGCTGCACTACCTGAGCCACTTATGTCAGTTGTAGACTCCATTTCATGCTACCATGGAGTCTCTTAGCTATTTCACTAAAGCCTTCATTTTAGAAGACAACGTGGGTACCTGCTGAGGCACGTACACAAAACTTGTTGAGTCTTATTAACCTTTCAACAATAGTGGTGAAGCACATTCTACTTTGTAGGGATGTCACATATATTTACATTGAAGGGACTTAATGTTTATTAAGTAAAAGAGAAGTGATTGTCATTGTGATACACTGCAACACAGCACATGTGCACACAACTAAATGTGTCCTTTGCTTTTAACCCATCACCCTTGGTGAGCAGTAGGCAGCCATGAAAGGCGCCTGGGGAGAAGTGTGTGGGGACAGTGCTTTGCTCAGTGGCACCTTGGCGGATCGGAATTCGAGATTCGATATTATGATAAAAATACATTGAAAAGAACAGTTTCATACCTGAATGTGGAAGATACTCTCAACCTGTGAACTGGCAGTGCAATTCTGACTGTCTGATTGCAATTTGACCAAATGTAAAAGTAATGTTTGCATTCTGCAAGCACACTACATAATTTCAAAGTTTAAATGTACTAACATTAAAATTAATTAATTTTGTTACAAAATCCTAATAGATCAAAATAGGTGTAGTGTGTGGACTTAGTGTAGAGATTTTTTTAGAAGACAATGTGGGGACATAGTGGGGGAGGTGCAGCACTCTCATCCTGAGTCTTGTGAATCTTTCATAAACATTTGTGATACACAATACTTTATGGGGACTTCACATATATCATGCACATTGCACATTGTGGGGACTTAACGTATATTGTAATTAAAATACATAAAAAAGAGCAGTTTCATACCTGAATGTGGAAGATACTGTCATGCTGTGGACGGTCTGTGCAATGCTGATTGTCTTCAGAGGCACCATCTGATTTGGGGCAGTTACTGGCTTGGTTCATACCCTTTATTGTCTCCTATAATGAACAAAACAGTCAGCCATTAGACCAAACATAAAAGATATGTTGCCATTCTACAACCACACTACATATTTTCAATGTTTAAATGTACTAACAGTTATACATGTCATTAAAATAATTAATTTTGTTACAAAATCCTAATAGATCAAAATAGGTGTAGTGTGTGGACTTAGTGTAGAAATGTTTTTTTCGAAGACAATGTGGGGACATAGTGGGGGAGGTGCAGCACTTCTCATCCTGAGTCTTGTGAATCTTTCATAAACATTTGTAATACACAATACGTCATGGGCACTTCACATATATCATGCACAGTGCACATTGTGGGGACTTAACGTATATGGTAATTAAAATACATAAAAAAAGAGCAGTTTCATACCTGAATGTGGAAGATACTGTCATGCTGTGAACTGTCTGTGCAATGCTGATTGTCTTCAGAGGCACCATCTGATTTGGGGCAGTTACTGGCTTGGTTCGTACCCTTTATTGTCTCCTATAATGAACAAAACAGTCAGCCATTAGACCAAACATAAAAGATACGTTGCCATTCTACAACCACACTACATATTTTCAATGTTTAAACGTACTAACAGTTATACATGTCATTAAAATAATTAATTTTGTTACAAAATCCTAATAGATCAAAATAGGTGTAGTGTGTGGACTTAGTATAGAGATTTTTTTTTAGAAGACAATGTGGGGACATTGTGGGGGAGGTGCAGCACTTCTCATCCTGAGTCTTGTGAATCTTTCATAAACATTTGTGATACACAATACTTTATGGGGACTTCACATATATCTTGCACATTGCACATTGTGGGGACTTAACGTATATTGTAATTAAAATACATAAAAAAGAGCAGTTTCATACCTGAATGTGGAAGATACTGTCATGCTGTGGACTGTCTGTGCAATGCTGATTGTCTTCAGAGGCACCATCTGATTTGGGGCAGTTACTGGCTTGGTTCATACCCTTTATTGTCTCCTATAATGAACAAAACAGTCAGCCATTAGACCAAACATAAAAGATATGTTTGCCATTCTACAACCACACTACATATTTTCAATGTTTTAAATGTACTAACAGTTATACATGTCATTAAAATAATTAATTTTGTTACAAAATCCTAATAGATCAAAATAGGTGTAGTGTGTGGACTTAGTGTAGAGATTTTTTTTTAGAAGACAATGTGGGGACATTGTGGGGGAGGTGCAGCACTTCTCATCCTGAGTCTTGTGAATCTTTCATAAACATTTGTGATACACAATACTTTATGGGGACTTCACATATATCATGCACATTGCACATTGTGGGGACTTAACGTATATTGTAATTAAAATACATAAAAAGAGCAGTTTCATACCTGAATGTGGAAGATACTGTCATGCTGTGGACTGTCTGTGCAATGCTGATTGTCTTCAGAGGCACCATCTGATTTGGGGCAGTTACTGGCTTGGTTCATACCCTTTATTGTCTCCTATGATGAACAAAACAGTCAGCCATTAGACCAAACATAAAAGATATGTTGCCATTCTACAACCACACTACATATGTTCAATGTTTAAATGTACTAACAGTTATACATGTCATTAAAATAATTAATTTTGTTACAAAATCCTAATAGATCAAAATAGGTGTAATGTGTGGACTTAGTGTAGAGATTTTATTTTAGAAGACAATGTGGGGACATTGTGGGGGAGGTGCAGCACTTCTCATCCTGAGTCTTGTGAATCTTTCATAAACATTTGTGATACACAATACTTTATGGGGACTTCACATATATCATGCACATTGCACATTGTGGGGACTTAACGTATATTGTAATTAAAATACATAAAAAAGAGCAGTTTCATACCTGAATGTGGAAGATACTGTCATGCTGTGGACTGTCTGTGCAATGCTGATTGTCTTCAGAGGCACCATCTGATTTGGGGCAGTTACTGGCTTGGTTCATACCCTTATTGTCTCCTATGATGAACAAAACAGTCAGCCATTAGACCAAACATAAAAGATATGTTGCCATTCTACAACCACACTACATATGTTCAATGTTTAAATGTACTAACAGTTATACATGTCATTAAAATAATTAATTTTGTTACAAAATCCTAATAGATCAAAATAGGTGTAATGTGTGGACTTAGTGTAGAGATTTTATTTTAGAAGACAATGTGGGGACATTGTGGGGGAGGTGCAGCACTTCTCATCCTGAGTCTTGTGAATCTTTCATAAACATTTGTGATACACAATACTTTATGGGGACTTCACATATATCTTGCACATTGCACATTGTGGGGACTTAACGTATATTGTAATTAAAATACATAAAAAAGAGCAGTTTCATACCTGAATGTGGAAGATACTGTCATGCTGTGGACTGTCTGTGCAATGCTGATTGTCTTCAGAGGCACCATCTGATTTGGGGCAGTTACTGGCTTGGTTCATACCCTTTATTGTCTCCTATAATGAACAAAACAGTCAGCCATTAGACCAAACATAAAAGATATGTTGCCATTCTACAACCACACTACATATTTTCAATGTTTTAAATGTACTAACAGTTATACATGTCATTAAAATAATTAATTTTGTTACAAAATCCTAATAGATCAAAATAGGTGTAGTGTGTGGACTTAGTGTAGAGATTTTTTTTTAGAAGACAATGTGGGGACATTGTGGGGGAGGTGCAGCACTTCTCATCCTGAGTCTTGTGAATCTTTCATAAACATTTGTGATACACAATACTTTATGGGGACTTCACATATATCATGCACATTGCACATTGTGGGGACTTAACATATATTGTAATTAAAATACATAAAAAAGAGCAGTTTCATACCTGAATGTGGAAGATACTGTCATGCTGTGGACTGTCTGTGCAATGCTGATTGTCTTCAGAGGCACCATCTGATTTGGGGCAGTTACTGGCTTGGTTCATACCCTTTATTGTCTCCTATGATGAACAAAACAGTCAGCCATTAGACCAAACATAAAAGATATGTTGCCATTCTACAACCACACTACATATTTTCAATGTTTAAATGTACTAAGAGTTGTACATGTGTTACAAAATCATAATAGATCAAAATAGGTGTAGTGTGTGGACTTAGTATAGAGATTTAATTTTAGAAGACAATGTGGGGACATAGTGGGGGAGGTGCAGCACTTCTCATCCTGAGTCTTGTGAATCTTTCAAAAAGATTTGTGATACACAATAGTTCATGGGGACTTCACATATATCATGCACATTGCACAGTGTGGGGACTTAACGTATATTATATTAAAATTACATTTTAAAAAGAAGTATCATACCTGAATGTGGAAAGTCTCAACCTGTGAACAGTCTGTGGAATGCTGAATGTCTTCAGTGGTACCATCTGATTTGGGGACGATATTAGCTCTGTCTACACCACTTATTGTCTCCTGGAATGAACAAAACAGCCAACAATTAGACCAAATATGAAAGTTATGTTTGCATAACTTTAAAATGCACACTCTCATTCTAAAAGTATGGATAATATCGGGTAATTAAACAGCAGTTTTATACCTGATTGTTGAGGGTGCAGTTATCCAATGAACTTTGGGTGTAATGTAGATCCTTTTCAGAGGCGTTTTCTGACCTGGGACAGTTACTGGCTCCTTCCATTCCACTTCTTTCTTCCTGAAATTATCAAAGGAATCCCCAATAAGTCCCCAAATACTGGTAAAAGATAAAAAAGCTGAACAGTGTCAGGTTGCAAAAGCATTTTAAAATAAATACAGATGCAGAGAATATGCTTAAGTAGGTATAGTGATGATGCATCTTCAGTGAAATAAACAAAACAACCACAATTCTCTAGATTCAATATTTGTTACAGAATTCGAATGGAGGACCAGGGCTGCAAACATATGAAAAGCCCAGTAAACCAATAACAGTAAAATGGATGCGAGCATGTGTGAATTATTCTGATTGTTAAAACTTTATGAACAAACATAATATTACAATTAATTAATACTAAAATCTTAATTTATATAAATATCAGATTTCAAAATATCTTTTACAATTCTTACCTGATTCCTCCAAGGACAATCAGCATCGCCATAATTATATCTAATCTCGTCTCCAGGTGTTATGTCTTTTAAGGCAAAAAGGCACAAATGAGGCTTTCCTTCCACCATGATTCTTTTCTTTTTGCAGTTGGGGTTAATGTGATCATCATTAACCAGTCTTCCAAGGGTGCCATCATCCCTTGCAGCATCAATACTGAATTTGAATAAAGAGAATAGTTATTAAATGCAAAATTATACTATTGTTAGTTTGTATTACTTAATTTTATATTAACAATATAATATATAAATTGTTAAACAATTTTTTGTGATCTTGTGATGACACAACTGATATATGCAGACATTATAAATCTACTTCAAATAGCTGAACAAATAAACATTTTTTTTTTGTATTTCTGGAAAATATTCAGACCTGAGCAGGAACCATGCATGAGCTGCTATCTTAACTATTAGAAGCCAACTGTAAATAAGTCAATATAGTATGGCATGTTTACAATAAGTACCTTAAATGCTGACAGACAAATGATGAAATCATTCTGTTCCATCAGAAGAAAACAACCATATTACCCACAATCCCTGTGTGTCTGAGCGACGTTATGTAACCCATTTTGACTCCACATCTGACTTGAAAAAATTAATAATACACATTTAAAGCTGTTATGGGCGGTTTAGCGATGATAAATGATCTAAATGCTCCCCATGCTGTGCAACTCCACACAAGACACGAGTTCCCACATGTGGCAACAAAACTAGAATACTAATAAAAAACTAATACTAGTTTTAGCAGCGAGTTTTCAAATATATTTTTTAAATATTTAATACAGTTATACATCAAAACAAAGGAAAATATATAAATCCATTTGTACTCACGTCCAGAATTTTCCATGCCAGATGAAATCGAACATAAATCCTTTTAGGGAGTTGTGGTAAATTCGCCGTCTTCGTTTACTTTCTTCTGGATCGATAAGGTCTCCTCTGTACTCCAGTATGAAATCTCCTTTGAAAATATCTGACTCGGCAAACACTCCCCTGCCTAATTTGTGAATCACAACCCACATTCATACCTACTTTCCCTCATAGTAATTAGTTTAAGATAATATATCTGCTTTGCTCACCTTTATAGGAATTGATGTATTTAACATCAAGCCCTGCTTTATCACGGCAGGTGGTGATGTGAAAAATGGCATTGTTTATTGGGCTTTGTCGCCTCCGAGCCATTTTTCTTAGCACATTATTTCTCTTACTGCTTAGTGAAAACGTCTATGGAAGATATAGTAATAATTGTAATTTTAAATATCCATAAATAACAGAAACTAGCATGTGCTAACTAAGCTAGTACCATTTAACTAGCTAGCATTGTCATAGCTTTTCTTACTAAAACACTTTACTATTGAAAGAAATATTATTTACCCCTAACACAATGTGTATCATAAAAGTATGAATCTTTAAATGATTTTTTTCTTGCAGTTAAAGTTAGCTTACATAGATCTGGATGGTGCTATAGCTCAGCAAACTCAGTCTTGCTAACTGAGGCACTTATTAACAATTAGCTCTCTCATTGGTTCCTGATGGTCCGTGACGTCATCAAGACGAGCCAATAAGAGTTCAGCATTGCTGTACCACGTGTTACTGTGTGTATCTGCAATTGCAATTACCCTCTTCAACCCTAGTTGGCGTGTACACACTGTGAGCAATTCCAGGCACACACATACACAATGTTTTTCAAGAAAATGTCCATCTTGGGGACTTTGGAGATATTAAAGGGGTAGGCTTATTTTGATGAAATATACATGCTAGCGTAGTTAACTTTGTGGGGACTTGGTTTTTGGTCCCCACGATGACACACGTCCCCACCTTATTGGTGTGCAGTCAGGTCAATGTCCACATATTGGTAGGTTTACAAACACACACACACACACACACACACACACACACACACAATAAAAAAACTCTTAAACCAGCTGGAGCTTCTGCAGAAACAAAATGAGTTTTAGTTTCATGCCTTCACCAATCACCATGCAGGAAGTTTAATACGAACTTCTGGTCCAACACACTCATACACTCACACACACACACACACACACACACAACAGAAGTTAGGGTGTTAGTAGCCTAGTGGGTAACACACTCGCTTATGAACCAGAAGACCAGGATTCAAACCCCACTTACTACCACTGTGTCCCTAAGCAAGACACTTAACCCTGAGTGTCTCCAGGGGGGGACTGTCCCTGTAACTACTGATTGAAAGTCGCTCTGGATAAGGCCGTCTGGTAAACGCTATAAATGTAAATGTTAGTTACACGTTGTAATACGGCGGCCTATAAATATGAGAAACATACAGTGGCGTTTCATACGTGTGGCGGGGTTTGGGGGCCCAGGAGGAGCGACTACGGAAGATCTGGTGTCTCTAATAAAGTGGCCGGGGGTGTAATGTGAACGTTGATGGTTTTACGGCTCCTGAGAGGCTGTGAGGTTCCGTATTTTGTGTTGACGGACCATTGGTTCTCACTCTTGCGTAGTGAAACTATTCCTGGTATTTAAATGAACATCAGGACTTAATGAGCACATGTGCTGAAGTCATTAGGTCAGCACACACACACACACACTCTAGCCAGCCTCCTCTTCCAGAATGATGATGACTCCCTGTGGATGGTGGAGAGTGTGTGCTGTCATGGTGACATCAGTCCACTCTCACTGTACATGTCCAATAGTTCACAAAGGGTGTGTGTGTATTGGCTATAATTGGGTGGTTAGATGCCATGTGTATATTGAACATTCCCATTTGAAACATCTGTTGCAGCTTTAGATTTTCTATTCACACACATACACACGCACACACACACACATTCCACTTAGTCTGGAATGGCTGGTCTTCAAATGATCTCGATTGCAGCCATTTCACCACTCCTAAATCAGCTCCTGAATAAGCCATTATACGTCAAATATAAGAGAGGCCTGGGATGAGGTGTGTGTGTGTGTGTGTGTGTGTGTTGCTCCCATGTGTGATATTTAACATCATTGACACCATATGTTCCAGTTTTATAGATCTCCCACAGAAATAACATTTAATAGGCATTTTCTAACCTCCCAATCTGAGTGTGTGTGTGTGTGTGTGTGTGTGTGTTGCTCTCATCCCCACCGTATTTTAGTTATTTTCTTTTTTGCAAAACTCATGTAAACCCACTGAAGCATTTCAGTTCCATCATCAACAGGAATTTTCAGTGCACACACACATTCACACACACACACACACACACGTTTCATCGTTATTAAGGAGATCAGCGCCTCTTGTTGTCTGAAGATTTCAGTTAAACGGGAGGACATTTCATTAAAGAAGAAAAACGTAATAAACGCTGCAGTTCAGACACAATCATCTCCTCAGGGGTCTCACACACACACACACACACACACACACACACACACAAAACGCTGCTTTTTTCTTTACTTGCCATTATGCCTGATATATACATTATGTGTGAGAGTAAAATCCAAATCCATTTTCTTTCCATTTACATTTATGCCATTTACCAGACACCCTTATTCAGAGCAACTTACAATCGGTAGTTACAGGGACAGTCCCCCCCTGGAGACACTCAAGGTTAAGTGTCTTGCTCAGGGACACGATGGTAGTAAGTGGGGTTTGAACCTGGGTCTTCTGGGTCTTCTACCACCCAATCTGCTAACATGACAAGAACTCTCTTGTTTTAAAAATTAAAATTCACCCTAGGTTATCATAAATAATATTTCAGACAGTCAGATGTTTATCTCTTGTATTTTCCTTTGCCTCAATTACACATTTAGTACGTCCCATTACTATTTAATATATCCTTGAACATGACTTGGGATCCATAATTATCCTGATACTTAGTCCAACATTTCCAGACCTCTGAATATAAGTGTCATCACTGTTATCGACTAGTTTTCAGAGATCTGTGTATGCATGTTTGTGTGTGTGTGTGTGTGTGTGTTTGTATGACTGATGTATTGTGTTCTCCTGCGTCAGCGTTCTGTCCTGCCCACTAATGAGTGTGATTTATGTCGGGCGTGTCTGGGAGGGGCGGGGTCTCGTGTGACTGTAGTATGAATGTGTGTAATTGGGCCAGTTTGTGACGTGGGACGTACTAATGACGCCTCCCTGGTTCTCTGAGGGCCCACAGGGGCGGCGGTAGATTGATGACCATCTGAAGGAACGGTGAAGAGCATCCCTGTCTCTGGGGAACGTGGTGGCAGCATGCCGAAGGCTCGAACGTCCGGAACGTCTCTTCAACGTTCCCTCCGTCCGCTCTGCCTTTAAAAAAGCAGCAGGTGTGTTTGTAAGTGAAAGTGAAGTGATTGTCATTTTGAAACACTGCAGCACAGCACACGGTGACATGGTGAAATGTGTCCTCTGTATTTAACCATCGCCCTTGGTGACAGTGGGCAGCCATGACAGGCGCCCGGGGAGCAGTGTGTGGGGACGATACCTTCATCAAGGGGACCGCGGTGGCACTTTGGCGGTTTGGGATTTGAACCGGCAACCGCTTGGCCCCCGCTGCCCCTGAAGACCTGATGTTGGACAATGTCAAGAACTTTTACATGGAAACCCATTGTTCTACAATCTTCATCTGCACAGTCTCCTGTCTGGTGATTGGCCAAATGCCCCAATCAATCAGCATGTCATATGTACACTGATAATAAAGTATTCCTCTATCATATCATGCCGCAGTCAGTATTTAGAATACCGAATACCGAATACATCTTCCTTGCATTGACTTTAAAAAAAAATTTGTCTTAAATTCTGTCAATTACTATTTTCAATTACGCTAGTATGGCAGAAAACAGCTGCACTGATTTAATACACAATAAAGTTGGCCGAATTAAAAAAAAAAAAAAAAAGCCTCACTGATGCCTCACAAATCATAATTTTTTAACGTTGTCAATGAAAGTATTTCTATATTTTTTCATTTTGTAATATTCCACACAAATCGACTTTTGCTCGACATTGTAGAAACACGGCCCGCCCACAGCACCTGGCCGACGCCCGTCTGGAGCCTGCGTTCCGGAGCGCCGCTCCACATTGACAGTAATTGACGCGGGAACGGAGGCGCTCGGCATTAAAGAACCGGGTGGAGAGAACAGACAGGAATGAAAACAGAGGCAGGCAGGAGCGGGAATCAAGGACGCTTTTTAAAGGCCGAGCGCGTCTGGGTGACAGGAGCGGTGACGAGGCGCCATCTCGGCCGCCTTCTCCTCCCGCTGGAAGCCGCTGAGGTGCACCTCCACGCTGTTGCTAGGCACTGGAGTGGCGTGGAGTCGTTAGCCTGCGGATTTAGCAAATCTGCGTGTTTGTACGAAATATTTGGTGGGGGACACATGCTGCGGGGTCACCTCGTTGGTGGTTCCATGCTTGTGTTGGTTGCGCAGGATGTTCTGGGCAGTCCTCGGCAGAAGTCCCGGGAAACTGGCAGCGCCGGTGGGCAGCCGGTGGATCTGGAGGCAGTGTGGTCTTTCTTATCGCTCCACGGATCTGTTGGTCTAAATGACTGAATCTCTCTGTGTGTGTGTGTTTGTGTGTGTGTGTGTGTGCGTGTGTGTGTGTGTGTGTGACCTTTTTTCTCATTCATTTGACCCCCTTTCTTCATCTCATGGTGCACAAAGTACTTTCTCTGAATTGATCTTTATGTGCTACTTTTTCTCCTGTGTGTCTGTGTGTGTGTGTGTGTGTGATGCTTTAGTATCCAGCCAACGTCCATCTGCAGAGTCTGACCGCAACCATGAAATGAGACCGAGGGAGAAAGAAAGTGTGCCGAGCGGGGTGCTGGACCACCTCCGCTTCTCTGTTTGTTGAGGTCATGAATCTATCAGCCGGCCCGAGTTGGAGTGTGTGTGTGTGTGTGTGTGTGTGTGTGTGTGTGTGTGTGTGTGTGTGTGTGTGTGTGCGTGCGAGTGTGTGCATGTGTGTGATCGTTATTCGGTGGTTCTGGAAGGGTGGACGTTCCTGTGACAGTTTTTAAATTGACGTGCATTACTTCCGGACCCCCGCACACACACTCCCGGCGAGATGCAGTGTGTGTTGTTGCGCCGTGTGTTGTTGCGGCGTGTGTTTGTGCTCCGCGGGGGAGGTAAATGAACTGAAGAACCGGCCGCGCCGCAGATGGTTCTCGTCTGTGGAGAATAATGAAGACGCTACAGCTCCAGAACAAGAGAGCCCCACTGTTCTCTCAGCCATGGCTCTTTTCATGGTTGTCCAGTCAGGAGCTGGGTGGTCACAGCTCAATCAGCAACTTCAGATTCATTTAACTAATAATTGTTTCTATACAACAGTTCAGCCCTACGACTCCGCTGGATATTTGACGTTGCCTAGCAACAACCGCTGTTTGTCCATGCAACTTTTTATCATGGCAGAAGTGAAGTTGGTGAAATGCAGGCCTCAGTTGTCCCTCTTTAAATTATTTTCTTGCTTAATTATCGTTACTCTGAACACCCACCAATTGTGTCAGTCTTGCGAGATCCAGCTGCAGTTTCTTCTTCTTCATTCATCAGCAAAAAGTTTCTGTTTAAAAGGGATCGTGAACCCAACTTCATTCACTTTCGGTCTTGGTGGGAATCAAAGAGTGTTAATTAACCGCGGCATGGGAGTGAGAACAATGGAAGTGGGAGAACAGAGACTACTGAGAGCGTAACTCACTAGGTGGTGCTGCTGGTGGTGTTGGTGATGATAAGAGGAGAAGCCTGCTGTCTGATACTGTTGCTACATACAACAGAACACTCAGAGTGAGATAAGAAAGAGAGAGAGCGTGTGTGTGTGTGTGTGTGTGTGTGTGTGTGTGTGTGTGTGTGTGTGACACGGTTAGCATAAGGTTCCATAGTCTAGTTGCATAGAGGTATTTACACACTTAGAGCACACTTTTACACTGATTACACTCACTAAGATACAATTACAGGCATGTGTGTGTATGTGTCTTTGTGTGTGAGAGACATTTAGTTTAAGGTTCCGTACTCTAGTTTCATAGAGGTATTTACACACTTAGAGCACACTTTTACACTGATTACACTGTGTACTCACTAAGATACAATTACGGGTGTGTGTGTGTGTATATGTGTCTGAGTCTTTGAGAGGCATTTAGTTTAAGGCTATTGTTAAATTCCATGGTCTAGTTCAATACTTACACTCTTTTACTCTTAATTACACTGATAACATTGGGTCCTCATTAAGGTACAATTACAGGTGTGTGTTTTCATAGTTAATCTAATGAAATTACCCAATTAAACCCAATTAAATACAAGTTTTAAAGACTAGTTGATCAGCTGATCCATAACTGAACAGGAAGAAATCCCCATCAGACATGGTAAGCCTCATTCACAAGAAGTCGCTGTCACCAATGTCACGTCAGTTCTTCACTGGTCTGATCATCACTGCCTTTGAAAGTGAAAGTGAAGTGATGTTAATCCTCTGCTTTTTACCATTCACCCTTGGTAAGCAGTGGGCAGCCATGATTGTCCCCCCAATCAGAGCCCATCTTTCCATTCCGCCTGAACTGCTAGTCAAGGAAGATCACAGTGACTGAATGCATTGAATTCCAAAAAGATTAGATAGAACAATGTTTTTTCGACTGTGTCGGGACCTTCACAATGTAAAGGGTTTTAGAGGAAAAGTGTTTCTTTTGGTCTCCATTAAATTAAGACTTTTATGAAGAGGGTTATGAAACACGTCATATTTGAGCTGATCGATTCCTCTTCCCAACTGTGCAAAGAGCTTTTTATGTTCCAGAGATCCTGAATGAAAATGAGTTTCAACAGCTGTTAAATGTTGATGAAGGCCACGTTTCACTTCCTTTCACTCGACCGAAACACACATCACAGAAGCGAACACTATAGCTGAAGGTGAGTGCGGTCTGCGGTGTTCTCAAAATGGAGTTCTGGGACGTTGAATGTTTAATGATTGAGTGCAAGAGCCTCCATGGCAACTTGAATCTGAAGGTTCTTCAGAAAGTCTGTTAGATGGTTAAACGTCTGTTGTGTGTCGGTTTCAGTTTTGTGATTTGCTGATTACCTCGATTGTCATCCTCTGTTGTAAGTCGTATAAAAGTACCCCGTTTATTACATTTTTGTGGGTTGAGTGTGACCCACTAGGTGACCCTGTCACTGTCTCTGTGGTCACCCCCCGGCCCCTCTCGTTGTTCGCTCGGTCACTCGTTTCAGATACATCAACTGGCCAGTTTATTATACTGTGGAAAGTCTGTAGTCCACCTGTTGCTGTTGACCTGTGAACAATCCAACCAGCTTTGACTATGACCAGGGTCACATTGCTGCACGATTTATCTGTGTGTGTGTGTGTGTTTCGTACAAAGTTGGTGGACTGAATGTGTCTCGCAGCTGGTGAAAATGAAGCACTCAGCAACGCCACTTCATGACTCTCCAGCATGAGGAAAGGCTATGCAAACACACACACATGCACGCACACACACACACACACACACACACACACACAGTTAAGTGTCTGTTGTCTGTCACATCAGTGGCATCAGTGAACAAACAAGGGCACAAATCAATTAGCTTGAACAAATGTTAGTGTTCAGCACTAATGGTGTCTGTTTTCACATGAGGGGACGGTTTTAGCAGCTTTCAAGCCTCTCCGCTCAGACCGACGTGCACACACACACACACACACGCACACAACTCGACATCAAAAGCCGTAAGCCGGTCACACACACACAGGCGACACTTACTATCTGAGAGACGCAGACCGGGAGCCTTCGGAAGGAGTCCGCCGCCGTGGTTTTTTTTTTTTTTTAAAGGTGCCGCGGTTGACGTTCGGAGGAGTTTTACGGGCGAGGAGAGAACAAGTGGGATGAAAGGGGGAAGAAGATGAGAGGAAGAGATGAGAAGACAGACTGGATGAGAGAAGAAAGGCTACAGACAGAAATCAGAGAGAATCGCAGCGATAACTGGCTGGTAGCAGACAGGCCACAGTTCCGCTGCCAAGTCATGGCTGCGCGTGTGTGTGTGTGTGTGTGTGTGTGTGTGTGCGTGTGTGTGTGTGGGTGTGTGCGCGTGTGTGTGTGCGTGCTGATCTGCCGTCTCTCTGGGCGAGGTTAATTTGCAACCTGGAAGACATTCAGATAGACAGAAGCAGGGAGAAGAGAGCGTGACATGGAGACCGGGGGGACGGGACGCCGCTTTGAGCATCAGCCGGCAGTGCTGCTGCTAGCGCCGGGCCCGGGGCGCCGCTGGGCCCGGTCCAGGCCCTGTTTCGGAGTCTGTCGCCGACCCGGCTCGGGGCTGGCGCCCACGCCACCGGGCTGTTCCCAGATCAGTCCGGAGGCGTCCAGAAAACGGGATCCATCTGGAGAAGCTGGAAGGCAGCGAGCAGCCTCTTCATACAGGATTATAGAGAGCGGCTCGTGGACAAACTGCCTGTGCCTTGTCTGTCTCTCTCACTTTCTCACGCGCTCAGGCTCGGCCTGCTTGAAATTCACATTTAAAATTGCATGAGAAATGGCACACTGTTGCTGAAGCTGTTCTCAGGAACGAAACAGCAGGCAAGGCAGGAGGGCCCACCTTCAAATCATTAAAGAATGCAGAACATAGGAAAACCTGGAGGGTCACTCTCCAAATGTAGAGAAGATCCAGTGAATCTGTTGCGATAGTGGCCGATAGTAACCAAAATGTACCATGTTGAACTAGTGAAAGTGAAGTGATTTGTCATTGTGAAACGCTGCAGCACAGCACACAGTGACACCACAAAATGTGTCGTCTGCTTTTTAACCATCACCCTTAATGAGAGGTGGGAAGCCATGACAGGCGCCCGGTGAGCAGTGTGTGGGGATGGTGGCACCTCGACAAACTTCCGGGTCCATTTCCTTAACCGCTATACCACCGCAGCCACAACCAAATCACACTTACTGCCATCGTGTCCCCGAGCAAGACACTGAACTGTCTGGTTCTGTCAAATGAAATGTTGTTTTGATGGGAACTGATTTTCAAATTTCACTCTTGTTTTTATTGTCTCACTTTTCCTTTTAAAAGTGAAGTGACTGTCATTGTGAAACACAGCAGCACAGCACACGGTGCACACAGTGAAATGTGTCCTCTGCATTTAACCATCACCCTGAGTGGGCAGCCATGACAGGCGCCCGGGGAGCAGTGTGTGGGGACGGTGCTTTGCTCAGTGGCACCTCAGTGGCACCTCGGCGGATCGGGACCGGCAACCTTCTGCATGTATGTACATGGCAAAGCGTGCACACTGGACATCGATGAAGTTATGTGCCACACGTACGTATCTGCAGTCCGTTTCCTCTCCTTATCATTAGCTGCTGTTCTTCGCAGCCATTCAGTACCACACACACACACACACACACACACACACACACACACACACAAACCAGTGGACTCCACTTTATACCCATCACACAGAGACGGATCTGAAGCCTCCTATGCCCTTGCTGCAGACTGTCCTCGTTAGGAGTGTCTCTGCGGCCGGACTGGTGGTCCAAATTAGGCGGCGTGGGGGCGGGGGGGGCGAGGAGACGGATCAGAGCGTGCCGGGAACTGTTCTGGGAACAGCGGCGAGGTCCGGTCCTGCAGACTGCTGATGGGGCTGAACGCGGCCCACCGGGCCGGGGATTTACCGACTTCCACTACATCAATAATCCCCCGTAAGCCCTGCAGGAGTGGGAGTGTGTTAAAGTGAGTTGCAGTGTGTGTCTTTGTGCGTGCGTCTCAGAAAGGACTACACACAAAAAGTCAGGCAACTCACACACAGCGCCACCAAAGCCAGTCCGCACCTCGCCCAGAGATGGAGCGCAGAGGCCGTTTGATTCGCGGGGTTTTGCTGATTAGAGGAGATGAAACTGATGTGAATGGAGGGCGGCTGCGGCGCTGCCTCCGTACGAAGCTCCCCGCTGAAGCGAACGCTGCACGAGAACAACTGCAGTCACTTCGTGACCTTGCACGAACACCTTCACCCTCGCCCTCCTCTCCTGCCTTCTGCAGCTGTTTGGTAAAGAATCGCTTCGTCTTTCCGGCGAACAAGCATCGCTGATTTTCAATCGGGTGCTTTTATTTGGTAAACAACATCAAAACATATCTCCATTTTTTTATTATTTTGTCTATTCTACTTAGTCCAAGCCTGATCCACAAACAGAACCATTAACGTCTGTTTTGGTGCAGATCTGTCGTTTTTACAAATTGCAGTAAAATGTTCCGAGGACGGGTACTTGATGTTAAGTGAAAGTCAAATATGTCACAGCCGTTTGGCACGATGAAAGAGGACACATTCGCACAACGTCACAAAACAGGGGTTTAATCTGTGATGAACAGGACAGGGGAGACATCCGGTAACATTTCCATTTCCATTTTAAATTTCAGTATTTATCAGACTCCCTTATCCAGAGCGACTTACAATCAGTAGTTACAGGGACAGTCCCCCCCTGGACACACTCAGGGTTAAGTGTCTTGCTCAGGGACACAATGGTAGTAAGTGGAGTTTGAACCTGGGTCTCCTGGTTCATAGGCGAGTGTGTTCCCCACTAGGCCACTACCACCCCAATACCACCCCACCCCCACACAACATGTAACAATGACCTGACGGTGACACAGACACGAACAGGGCAGCTTTATACAATCAGAAACGGGTGAACACGATTAGGTAACATTACACAGGACAAAAGTGAAACTCCCCTTCCGGACCGGATCATGACAATAAGATTGTCATTGTGATACACAGCAACACAGCACACGGTGACACAACGAAATGTCTCCTCTGCTTTTAACCCATCAGCCTTGGTGGGCAGTGGGCAGCCATGACAGGCGCCCGGGGAGCAGTGTGTGGGGACGGTGCTTTGCTCAGTGGCACCTCAGTGGCACCTTGGCGGATCAGGATTCGATCCGGCAACCTTGTGATTGTGGTTAAGTCCTTAATCACTAGGCCACCACTGACCCCAAAAAGAATTAGAAATTACACATTTTCGAGCCTTTCCTTCCCACCAGGTGACACCGTGGCTACCCATGAAATGCAGCGGGGAGCAGTGTGCTGGGACGGTACCTTGGTCGAGGTGGCCTCAGTGGCACATTGGCGGTTCGGGACTCGAACCTGCAACCACTGCAGCAGCTGCACTCCACCATTTATTTATGATACTTATGTTCACAGTTCTTACACTAGGTCCTCATTTAGCTGCAACTAACATGCCTCAATGTGTGTGTGTGTGTGAGTGAGAGAGACAGAAACCTGCATCGACCTGCAGTAAAATAAATTGATCTGCTGCAGCTGAAGGATTAAATGCAGAAATCTTCTTGTTTGCTGCTGATTGCAGCTTTATTCCAGTTTCTTTTCAGACTTTAATCTGTGGACAGAACACCGTGGTTTTTATTAGAGACGACGTTGGGCAGGTCGCTACATTGCCCTTTTACTCATTCATACCCTGCTTCCAGGGCTTTCTTCACCATCACATGCTACGTGACCCCAACATTATTATCAGGAGGTTCTTGAAATGCCTGTGTTTTTAATTTAATTTTGATGGGCATTAAGACGATGGGGTTAATATAATTATGTCATTATGACCCGCCCAATTATAGATTATTTAGCACACGGAGAGTTAAAAATGCTCCTATTTAACCCCGACACCATAATCCGCTCTCAACCCTGGTCTCTGCAGCAAAATTTTTCCTGCTGGTCACTGCTGTAATTCTTACGTTTGCTGTGGGTCTTTACTCCATGCAGCTGCAGTCACAGTTATATAGTCCATGCAACAGACCATTCACCTAATGTCTGCTCTTCCACATGACGCCCACGTCATCTCATAAGCAAAATCCTGCATCTGACGTCACTCCGCAGGTGGTTTGTCATGTTTTCTGAACATGTAGCCATCAGGCCAACAGTGTCATCAGCTTCTCAAGAGTACAGAGTACAGTACACCACAATACAGAGTAGAAGATAAAGGAGGAGGATCCGCTTCATTGACATGATCGGATGAGTATTGTAGTTGCATGAGATGTTTGGAAGTAAAACCATGCCTGTGCAACCAGAAAGAGCAGGAATGAGACCATGAAATACATTTACATTTCCAGGATTTATCAGACGCTCTTATCCAGAGAGACTTACAATCAGTAGTTACAGGGACAGTCCCCCCCTGGAGTGTCTTGCTCAGGGACACAATGGTAGTAAGTGGGATTTGAACCTGTGACTCTGTAGTCTTCTGGTTCATAGGCAAGTGCGTTACCCACTAGGCTACCATGTTTACCATAAGATACTAGTTACAAGTTTGTTGAAGTAAGTTATAATAATAACCCGCTGTTATTTATATGTTATAACCTTGTTGTCTTAGAGGCATTACGGATGAAATATTTTGTTCTGAAAGTAATGTTGAGGGGAGGAGAATGTCTGGTCAGCTGACCCCGGGTGACCCCATGGGTGTTTGTTGAGGGCCCTGTGTACGTTGCTCACAGCAACGACTGCGCTGTTCTCAGGTCAGTCAGGTGAGTCAGTGGAGAACAAAAAGGGGAAGGTTTCCATGGAGACTAAACCACTTCAGGTTCTCCAGGAGTGGGACGGATACGGACCTTAATGCAGCCTTTCATCTCCAAAGGGACTGTGTGTGTGTGTGTGTGTGTGTGTGTGTGTGTGTGTGTGTGTGATGGGTTACACTTTCTTTGGATTCGTATCCTTAGCTTTTCCCGGTCTAATTGTCCATGAAGTACCTTGTCTGATTTGATCTCTCTTTACCAATCAATCCCTCCACCTCGCTCTCTCTCTCTCTCCGCCGGGCCCGTTTCTGAGAGCTTTTTCTTCCCGCTCTGCCTCCCTCTCCTGCCGCATTGTCCCAATGCCGGCCTGAAAGCAGCCGTCGGAGGGGGGACGCTCCGCAGGACGGAAAATGCTGTGTGGGGGCGGAGAACGGGGACGAATGCGGCACAGTGTCGGGAGATCTGAGTAGAACGAGTAGAAGCTGGTGGACTTACAACCCCAACCCGGTGGTGTCACGTGACACCAGGAGAACTTTGTTTCAGAGTCATTCTGTAGACGATGCTACCTTAGCGATGCACCCATCTGAAAGGTGAGAGTCGAATGTACCGGGATCTTCCAAAATAATAATCATTTCAAATGAAAATAGTTTTATTGTGTCACATTAAAATGAAATCTGAGATGTTTGCGAGCAGGATTGTGTGGCTCCTGATTGGTTCCCAGCAGCCAGTGGAGGCAGCATGTGTTTGAGTGACGCCTCTGCGCCGGCATGCTGCTGCTGTCGCTGTGCCGGTTCCGGATCTTTCTGTGGGTTTTTATTGCCACTCTTTGTGTGACTCAGCAAGTTGTCCGTTGCTTTGAAGTCATATGGAGCTACGCGGCGAGAACGTTCTCCTGCTGCACTGTGACGGCAGTGGAGCATCGCATGACCAACATACCGTAACATATCATGTCGTATCGTACCGTACTGTACCGTACTGTACCACACCATATCGTATCGTATTAAACCATACCATACCACATCATACTGTACCACGCCATACCGCACTCTCACTTACATACCGTACATACCATACCACATTGTACCGTACAGTACCATACTACACCATACCACATCATACCGCACTGTACTTACTATAATGTACTGCACTCTACCTCAACGTAAGGTACTCCACCGCCCCATACTCCACCGTTATGTATCATAACGTTCAGCACTGTACCACACCGTACTGTACGGTTATGTACCATAACGTTTTGCACCGTACCACACAGTACCACACTGTACCATATGGTTATGCACCATACCATACTACACCATACCGCACTGTACCTTACTATAATGTACTGCACTATACCACATCGTAAGGTACTCCACCACCCCATACTCCACCACACTGCACCGTACCACACCGTATCGTACCGTTACACACCATACCATATGGTATTAAACCAACCATACTGCACATACCGCATCATACCATACCGCACTGTCACTTACATACCGTATGGCATCATACCACATTGTACCGTACCATATCGTACCACACCATACCGTACTGTACCTTACTATAATGTAGTGCACCATACCACATCATACGGTACAGTTATGTACCATAACATTCTGCACCGCACCACACAGTACCACACCGTACCACACCGTACCGTACGGTTATGTACCATAACGTTCTGCACCGTACCACATTGTACCGTACCACGCCATACCACAACATACCACACCATACCGCACTGTACCTTACTATAATGTACTGCACCATACCACATCGTAAGGTACAGTTATGTACCAAAACGTTCTGCACTGTACCACACAGAACCACACCATACCATATGGTTATGTACCATAACGTTCTGCACCGTACCACATTGTACCGTACCACACCCTATCATACCACATACCACACCACACCATACCACACAATATTCTGATGTACTGCACCATACCACATCATACGTTACTCCAGGGCCCCATAATGCACCACATTGTACCGTACTACCCCGTAACGTAGCATATGTGTATGTACCACATCATTCCATACTGTATGGTTCTGTACCCAACCATACTGCACCGTACACGTTATTAGCATAACGTATCGTACTGCATCGTAAAATACTGCACCGTAACGTGACGCAACATAACATGCCATGGAGCTGAGCTGAAACGAGCACAGCACAAGCTTCTGTACGTTTATTAACTGGCGCTTGGCCCACCACAACACGCCGGCGATTATTTTCTGAGGATTACGGGCAGCTTCTGCTCAGGCCGTAATGGCCTCCGTCTAACGTCCCGTCCTGCACTCTTAATCAGGCCAGAAAAAGAACACGAGGCGAGCCGCCGCCGCCGCGGTTATTTATCTACAGTCTCTCAGGCCGAGCGGCGGTTTATTTATACTGAACCGGAGACATTCCACACGGGCTAAACACACAAACACACATGACACAGACACACACACACACACACTGCAACACACAACGCAAACACACACACACCCTGCAGACCAACTCACTGTAAAGCGCAGGTTCAGCTGAAATCTCACTTTCTGCAGAGAAAGACAGACAGACGGGCGCGGGGACAGGGAGACGACTGGACAGATGGGATCAGAGAGGCTCACAAAATCAAAGGTTGTGAAGTTGTGCACGCAGACGATGACGAGAGAGAATGACAGTTCTGGTTAATGAACACACACACACACACACACACGCACATTACAGCCTGGTATTTAATAGACTGTTATTAGTGGAGATGAAAGCCAAGGCCACGTATCGATTGATGGTCCGAGCGTCTTTGGGTGGTGTGACATTAACAAGCCCTGCAGAAAAACACAAGCATGCACAACATAGACAGCATGTGCACACACACACACACACACTGATGGCCCCGTCACACTAATCTGTTCAGTATGCTGCACAGCTCGGTATTGGATTAATTTATTCATCGGCTCCTCCATCACGGTCCACGGACAATTAAACCTCCTATTTACATATCTGGAGATGTCGTGATCGATGGGCGCGACCCATCATGCTCCCGTCATGCTCTTCGCTTTGAACCTTCAAACTGCAAACGGCCACATGAAGCTGTGTGAAAAAGGAGAACCAGGCTGGACACGCCTTCAAAGTTCATTCCTACAAAGTTCTGATCCAGGCAGAGGAAGCTGTGGACGTCACTGGGACACCTGCGCATGCCCCTGATCTTTATCATGGAGGTCTGCTGATGGACGTGGATCTTCAGCTCCCATTGTGGCTGGTGTGGGGTGTTCAGAGTGACCCTCCTCTCCAGAAGACAGGAAACCAGAAGGTCGCCTGTACATTAGATGGAAAGATGGAAAAATGCAGTGAATGCTGGTCAACATGACCCAGACCCCACACCTGATGCAAAAGATGGACCCAGGTTCTTCCTGACACTGTTGGGTGCAGAAATATTAAACTTTTCTCCACCTAGTGGAGGTGCAATGAATTTGCACCTCCTGAATGTGTGTGTGTGTGTGTAGAACCTGTGGCCTTTTGTCCAGCTTCTTGCTGTGAAGGTATCTGGTGTGAAAAGAGGTTCTTCTTTCGTTCCCCTGACTTACAGCTCCGTCTCTGACACCAATCTACCTCCCAAGGATCAGCTCTAATCCTCTGTGTGTGTGTGTGTGTGTGTTCTCCATCTCTCTCGGTCAGAGTGATGGATGGATGGACGGAGGGAAGGAAAGGGCGCATGAAAGAGAGGGATGATGGGCGGAGGAGTGGCCAGTACGGGGCAGATAGAGTTTACGCTCGGCCGGTGCCGGTCCCCCGCGGCGGCATTGATGCAGCATTAAGCCCCCGGAGCGAGGGATGGACCGACAGAGAGAGAAAGAGCGAGGGACGGCGTGGTGAGGAACAAAAAGTCAAATGTTTCTCAGAGAGCTCAGGAGCGCTGAGCTGCGGGAGGCAGAGGGGATTGTGGGTGATTGTGCTTTTTGTTCGCCCTGACTGATGCTGTGTGTGTGTCTCTGTGCATTGTGATGAATGTGTCCTTTACTCCGAATGTGTGTGTGTGTGTGTGTGTGAGTGTGTGTGTGTGATTTTGTGCTTGTTTGTGTGGGTCGTTGAGTCTTCTTCTGTTTGTGCCGATTCGTACCCTTGTCGCTCTTTGTTAACACACACGCCCCCATGCCTCAGCACCGCCCGGCCCCGCCCGCTGAAGCACAGAACACACGTCGGGCGGAGCAGCCTTCCCGCCGGCAGCCCGAGCTGGAAACAACGGCGCCATTGTGCGGCCGCCTCGGCACTGCCCCCTGCTGGCTGGCCCCGGCGCTGCGGCCTGCCGGACCCCCACTGCTGACCTGTGATGAGACTGCCCCACATTCTCACCGCCGCCACGTGGGAATGTGGGTTATGGGGCTTCAGAAACGTGGGCGGGGCCGCCATACAAATGTGGTCGCTTCGGAGGAAATTTTTGCTAGCTTGAACTTTTGACCCTCGTGCTTTTGCAAGATGTAATCTCATTTCGTCTCACCTTTTCTCTCCCTTTTTCTCTCATTCTGGACGGTCCTGCGGTCTTCGGTGGCGTCTCGGTGCAGAACGTCTGTCGTTCCGAGAGCCATAAAACCGAGCGAGCGAGCAACATTTCAAAATATGAAGTATTCATAGTTTCTGTGTTGTGATGCTGTGCTTTGCAGAAACATTCTCGATGCGACGAAGGGAAACGAGAGAAACACACAGATTCTGTTTGTCTGCAAACGCACCGGCCGGCCGGTCGTGGTTAGTAAAAGCATTTGGCCGTTGCGCAGGACATGGCTTTCCCCCCAAATGGAAAATGCATTTATTTTCCGTCATGACATCGGACTCAAAAAACATCTAAAAGCTTCAAATAGCACTTTATCAGCCACGGAAAAAGTAATACGTGAAAATGAAAGCTTTCTAAAAATACAGTCGTACAGATAAATAAATAACTGGACAGCGGAACATCTGAGTGTTTTATTACTTGTTCATCAGTCATATGTGGTGCAGTGAGGTTTGTGTGTTTAAGTGTGTGTGTGTGCATGAGAGTGTACGATAATGGATTTGTTTTACTGGAATAAAATGAGAAAGATAAACACATTAATACTCATTTTGGAGTTTAATTATTTAATGTTATTTAATGTCGATAAAACTGACATGATGAATATACGTGAAAATTTCACTGTTTATATATATATATATATATATATATATATGTGTGTGTGTGTGTGTGTGTGTGTGTGTGTGTATGAGAGTGTACGATAATGGATTTGTTTTACTGGATTAAAATGAGAAAGATAAACACATTAATGCTCATTTTGGAGTTTAATTATTTAATGTTATTTAATGTCGATTAAATAACTGCTTCACTGCTTATATATATATATGTGTGTGTGTGTGTGTGTGTTTCAGTGATTAGAATATTGCTAGATTTGCTTTTACTTATGTACATCTTATGAAACAATAATGATGAAATGAGTGCCCTTAATACTTTGATTGATAATATAATTAGAGAAGGCAGACAGCCTTAGTAGTAATTTGCAGTAATTTACTTTGTTTTTTAATTTTTTTTTCTGTAATTAATTGTTTTTAATAGAAATACTTAATAGAAATATTTTCCATGTATTTTCACTATTATTAGTATCAATCCACATTTTCTGACGGATTACACTAAATTCCCAAGTTTTTTTTATGTAACTGTTTACATTCCACTTTTTTTGTGTAATTCTATAGAAGGTACACATGGCCCACACACACACACACACACACACACACACACACACACAGGCTTCTCATCTTTTTCAGCCAAATCACTGCACGCATTCCATGTCAAAGCGTTTAGCTCCTCAACATGCCGTTTGCAGCTCTGAGTGTACGTGTGTGTGTGTATGTGTGTGTGTGTGTGTGTGTGTGTGTGTGTGTGTGTGTGTGTGTGCGTGTGCGTGTGTGTGTACGTGCTCATTTCCTCTGCATACGTTAAGCCCTGACTTGACAATGCGTCTCATTACCTGTAATCATGTGGTTCTCTGTAGGGGCTGTAATCTCCGTGGCCATTACAGCGTCTGTAATCATTATATTTCTGCGCCAGAGACAGAGTCCATTTGGAAACGGCGTTCGGTGGATTTCCAGGAGGAGAAAAGTCTACGCAACTTTCACAGCAGGCCGCTTTTAAAATGCTTTTTGTGTATTTAAAAATATATAAATTTCTAAAACGCTCCACTTTCAGCAGGTGACGCTGTGAACTCCTGCCCCCACAACCCTTTCAGAGAAATTTGGGATTATCTGGATTGGCGGTGAGGTATGATTGCCGATGGCAGCATTATCCCAAATGGAACCCCTGCACTGACAGCGACCCGCTCCGGTGCCAGTTCAGGCCAAGGGTCAGAGGTCACAGCGGAGATGCAGAGAAAGCTTTTTCCTCCACGACTCTCTCCGCTCGTCCGTGCATTCCGCTCGGCAAATGTGGCGCGGAAAAGGCGCTGCGCAAATAAAGTTAGTTATTATTCTAATCCCTCCATCAGCCCGGGCCCCGCCCCTCCCGCCGCGCCCTCATCCGTTTGAACAGATGTTGCTCTTCTTTAGCCCTGGTTAAGAGGCATGGATCTAAACGGCTCGGCCGGTGCCAGGCTCATGAGATTACCGGAGTGCCACCAAATGCTTGGCGGGGGGGACCGGAGTCAATCCCCCGGCCCAAAGCTGGGCTCGGCCGCCCGAGCCCCGCCGTCCCTGTTCCCTGAGGAACTGGGCTGGAATTCGCCTGTGAAATAGGTCAAGAGGACGGGGAACGAGCGGAAAAAAGGGAACGTCGCATTGATACGGTGGGGCGGGGTCGCGCCCGTAAATCGGAACGGGAATTAGAACGAAGGTAATTCGTGAACACAAACAATTTCCGGCGCCGCGTTCTGACTGGACGGCCGCTCAGGGGAACTGGCGATCCGAAAGAATGTGACAGTTTGAGGGTGACAGAGATGGCTGCCGAGGGGTCAGGGGAAGGGTAGTGGGACAGGAACGGCCCACCCCTTTAATCCCCACCAGCGTTGCCAGCATCGCGCGACTTCGTCAAATTAAAGTTCGTTAGTGCGTGGAGAGGATCTGAGAGAAGCTGCCAGACAAGGATCCGAATATCCTAACTAGAAGATCCGAGAACAACGTCACACTCAGTGGCGGGGCAATGGTGGCGTAGCGGGGGCAGTGGTGGCCTAGCGGTTAAGGAAGGGGCCCCGTAATCAGAAGGTTGCCGGTTCGAATCCCGAACCGTCAAGGTGCCACTGAGCAAAGCACCGTCCCCACACACTGCTCCCCGGGCGCCTGTCATGGCTGCCCACTGCTCACTCAGGGTGATGGGTTAAATGCAGAGGACACATTTCACTGTGTGCACCGTGTGCTGTGCTGCTGTGTATCACATGTGACAATCACTTCACTTTCTTCTTTCTTCTTCTTCACTCAGCATCACTGTGTGGATTCAGCCATCAGAGCATGACTCTGAAGATGTCCAGATCCTCCATGGGCCAGATTACTGTGGGATCTGTGGAACCTCCTGAAACCTCCTGAGTGAATTGTCAGGCAGAAATTAGGGAACACTGTTACCGTAAATTGTTGTAGTTGGTCTACAACAATGTTAAAGTAGGTGGGCCATGTCCAAGTAATATCCACATGGATGCAGAAGTCAAGGCATCCCAGCAGGACATTGTCCAGAACATCATTGCCTCATGCAGCCAACTGTCTGCATCATTTTTATCATTTTTTGTTGCTCTATGGTCCAGTTTTTTCCTTCTCACATGTAGTCATCTAGAACAAAATGTTGACCTAGTTGCTCCTTAGATTCTTCCACTTAGATGCTCTTCTATCAACAGGTTAGCATCAAAGGTCACATCTTCAGTTGTGATAAAACCGAACGTGAATGTTGTTCTTCATTAGGACAGACACCTTCATGTGATGCTTCTGAGAAGCAAATCTGCATTTTGTGCGATACAGGTGAAGACTGCTGTATGGGTTTGTTTGAATGTTCTAATGAAGATGTGTCTCTGTGTGTGTGTGTGTGTGTGTGTGTGTCCTGAGGTGTGTCTCTCTCCCAGAATCTCACACACTTGGGGCACTAACACCACTATCCAGATGGTTCCTGCGTTCCTGGCTCTAAATAATCCCAAATAAACCTCCACCAATCAGACGCGAGTCTCCAGGCCACCGCAACATCCATGCAGGGTCATCAAGAGTTCACCATGGCGCCGGCCGACGGTGGATGCACTGACAGAAGCGAGCGTCAGAAGAGGTGATGCTCCAGTTTAGAAGATGAACTCGATGACATCAACGCAGATCTGGAAAAGTACCAAATTTTAAAAAAAAAGGCTACCAAAGAATGATAAAATATTATTCTACTTCTTTCTGATTACTATTATTGCTATTTTTCAATGATTACTTATAAAATAATAAAAAAAAATAAAGGCCTTTTTATTATTATTATTATTATTATTATTATTATTATTATACAGAGAAATTATGTTACAAAATTACTTGTGAATACATTTAATAAAATGCTGCATTGTTAATAATGCAACAGTAAGAATTTAAACTATTAAAGCGCTTTAAATAAATCAGTATTTTTACACATAATTATTTTTGGTTTCCTGTTTTAAATAACAGAAATTATTTTGCATTTCAGTGTAATCAGATTAAAAATATAATGTGTCGGTTGTATTTTATGGCTTAAAACATTTAAAATTTCTTAAGAGGAAATAAATGAATCTGCAGTAATTGTGCTGTCACAGCTGAGCATGTTGTGGAAGTCGACCAGTCCGGAACGTTCTACCGCGTTTGTTTCTGTAGTTATGCGATACACGTTTAGATCTGAGGAATCAGGCTGAGCTCATTTATCACCGTGCTGGTTACGGTCTGCTTCTAGAAATAATAATCATGCGGCCGCCGCCCGTCACCATGCTGCTGATGTCACCTGCGCGCCTGAGAAGAACCCAGCCACGTGTTTACATGCCATAGAGCCACATTGCAATACAATAACAATACAATAAAATAACAATAATTAATTTTATTTTGTCATAAAGTGAGAAAGAAAGGATCTTGAATCACTAAGTTTTTTTTTTTCCTGGAGCTTGTCTTGACACTTTAGTAGAACTCCGGCGGGCTGAAGCGGTGCCGCTGTGAACCCAGCTGTCAGGACGATGTCACCGCGTGGCTCGGTGACCTGTGTTGGGGTCAGATGAAGGCCAGCGGGGGCATCGCCACCAAATTCTGTTCTGTGTTCACACTGGAAATGCACATGGTGTCATGCGCTAAGCCTACAGTTCTCAGAAATGCATAAGAAGGTTTACTTTGTGTGAGTGTGTGTGTGTGTGTGAGTGAGTGTGAGTGTATTTCTGTTACCGGGCTCACTGACCACACAGAGACCTTTTTTTAATTCCTCTCTTGTTCTCGCTGAGCGCATTAGAGGCGTAAATCTCCCGACAGCACAACCCTCCATCATCTTCAGCCTTCCAACACCTGTCACACACACACAGACACACACAGACACACACAGACACGGCGAAATAATAAAAAAGCAGTGATTTAAATTAGGTAAATAGAAAGCGGGATTGCTGTGGGGTTTGGTTTGGGCCCCGGGGTGAATAAAGACACCCTGCGGCCCGGGGTGATCGTATTTATTTCCACGCATGTGACGGAAGGACGATGATTGCGGGCCGATACGCGAGGGGTCGCGCTGGGTGTGTGTGTTGAGAGACAGGGACTGGGCTGCGATGGTCGGATTTTTAACCTACACACTTTAAAACAAATGAATTTGGCCCCCGCCCCTACCGAAGGAGACCTTATGATTTATGAGGCGAAAATGGAAAAAACTCTCATTCCATAAACTGGATAAATAAACAAACACGGCGCGCAGAGTTACGGGGTCCATTGTCTCGGGGCCCGCCTGCTTATGATATGGAAATAATTTGGTTTTGATTGGGCCATTGGCCGGCTCAATAAAGAGCGCCATGCCTCACCGGCCAAACCAAATACAAGTCAATCAGCGGCCGGCGTGATATTTCAATAACAATCTCCCCCTCGACTCGGCCCGCCCACCAATCCGGCCCCGAGCTCGCAGCGCCATCGTCTCAGTGGCGAGCTCATTAGATCACGCTCGGACCCAGCTGATGAGTGTGAGTGTGTGTGTGGGTGATGTTATTTAGGTTAGAGACACACACACACACACACACACACACACATGTGTACGCAGATGGAAAGTGCATAGAAAAATCTCCCTGAGCCGCGGGGCTGAGCTTGCTAAATAGAAAAGCTGTGTGTGTGTGTGTGTGTGTGTGTGTGTGTGTGTGTGTGTGTGTCAGTGCTTTCTGAATAAACAGGAGAGCGTTTTGTGGGGTCATCTTGCGGTCAGTGCGTCTACCCTCATCCGGTGGCACAGTTGTGTCAGGGCCACCATCACTGGGCATCGGCGAGTGCGGAACAAGTGTGCCAACTACCGATCAAACTTTGCAGTGGTCCGACACACAGTCACGCACACTCAATAATAATCACACACACACACACACACACACAAACACACATCCTCCTTATAGACGAGCTACCTGGTGGTTAGGGGTCAGATATAACCATCTACAAAACATGTAACAAGTAACACTTCATCAATATATATTCTTTTAAATGTACTATGGACACTGTATGATTTATTTAGAATGATGAAAATAATAATTATTTTTTAACATCTGTTAACACCCTTATTTATTTAAAACCAGCACCGGCGTTCCTGGATCGCCATGTCCACCGCTTTATTCAGGTCATGTGTGGACCCCGGGCCGGGCCAGGCCAGACCACACGGCACGGCACGGCACGGACAAAAAAAATCTGTTGATAATATTCATGAAATGTTATATTTAAAAATATCCATTACTATTTAATTAATTACTACTTAATTACTACTTAATAATTCATTTTTATTAAGGAAAAGAACGAGAAAAGAAAGAGTTATATTTGAATTTATATGAAATTAATTATATTTGAATTTTATGAAAAAAATTCTCCCCCTAAAATGTTGATCAGCATTTTCAGAACTGTAAGCCCACTTTTTGTGTCATAAGTGTTTTTCCTGAAACGGATCTCTTCATATTTAAAACCAGGGTTCAGTGCAGTAATGTGAGCCACTGACCATAAGTGGAGCCTGAAATAACTTAGTAAAGCTGATGTGGTCGACATCCATTTTCTTTAAAATTTTCTCGTTTATAAAAAACATGAGAAAAAAAAAAAAAAAACAATAAAGTAAAATAATATGAAATGAAAGTAAACACTGAATTTTTCATGCAATACCTCAATGATTGTAATGTTTTAATAAATAATACAGTTTATAAATAAAATGTTTTTTTTTTCAGGATATTTTTCGTAATATCCGTACTTTCAGAATTTTGAATGTCATTATTTTCAGTGGATGTCATAAAGGACATGGTAATTTTACTGTATCCAGGCTATTATGTCTTATGAGTGGCATTTATTCATTTATTAAAATATATTACAATAATTAATTTAACTATTAATTTAAGTATGACATCAACATTATATTTACATTTATGAATAATTACATCATTATTATTAATTTTTGTTATATTTGTTGTTATAGCACTATGATTAGGGGAAATTCTTAATTACTCTCAAATAAATGTGCATTATATGGTTTTGATAAATTTTAAATAATTTCTTAAAACTGTCACATATGTATTAATATTGTTTAATATGTAAAATTCTGAGTTGTAGGCTTATATAGAGTAATATATTGGTATACATAATATATATATATACTTATTTGTAATATAAATTATACAACAGTTGCATGCCAGTACTGGAGTCAGTATTAATTTTTTAAATGCTAAAAGTGTAATGTGGGCGTGTCTCTGGTTGCGTATCTTGTCCTGCGGCGCCGCTTCGCCTCTGATTCACCCCGTTATGTAAAGCGGGAGAAGTGAACGCGCTCCACCGCGGGCAAACAGACAGACAGACGCAGAGCGAGAGACAATGAGGGAGAACGACAGGATGGAGGTGGGGGGGCAGAGAGATGAATTTTCGATGGAATGAAGGATGAAAGACTGACGGAGGGAGGGAGGGAGGGAGGGAGGCTGTAATTACGGCCTTTAGTTGTGTTCACTGAGCTCATGAAGGCACATGCTGACCCAGATACTGCCTGATTTAACTTACTGAAAAAGTGACTGTGTGTGTGTGTGTGCGTGTGTGTGTTTTGGGAAGCCTGTAAGGAGGCCGGCGCGGTTGTAACCTGACAGGCAGCAATCACCGGCGCTGTGCGGCAGTAGCGCTGCGTCTGCTGATGGTAATTGCTGCTCCTCTCCTCGCCGCCGCATTCCCTCCTGCCACAGGAAACAGAGAAATGCGCCCGCAAGTAACCCGCTGCTGATTGGCTGGCGCTGTCATTTAACCTCTGACCTGCTGGTTCATCATTCTCATCCTGTGCTGTACATGTGTGCCCTCCTGTGTGTGTGTGTGTTGCTCCAGAGATGAGAAGCTCGATTCTGCCAAACAGGATTCTAAGATGGCGCCATATATTTGGGAAATATGATCGCAATTCTGCATAAATCGGCCGATCGGCGCTGGCCTGAATGCAGTTGGAGGGGCGTGGCCTCCAGCAGGGTGTGGTGGGGAGAGATTGGGGGCGGGGTTGAAAACTGGGTCAGCTCCTCGACGCACAGTTCAACTTTTCAACTGTGTCTCAACAAATGTCTCCCGGAAGCCGCTCGGTTCCTTCGCCATCAAGTCCTGCTGAACTCGGCCCCCCCCCCTCCCGAGTGTGACGGATGCGTGGGGACGCTGTCTGCGAAAACAAGGCCCTGCCCGAAATTCGGTAACATTCAAAACAAGCTCGGCGCTCAACGCAAACACTCGCTGGGACGGGCCAGCCAGACGCGGGAAGCTGGACCGCCGGGGACCGAGGAAACCCAAGACCCCGGGCGTGTTATTCTCCCCCCTCGCTGATCTGCGTCGTGCCTTTAGCCCGCCGCTGACCTCGTTCTGACGCGAGGGCCGGAATCCATTTGGTGGACGGAGACCTCGGGCGCGAACAAGATGGCGTCACGCGGCGCCCTGGTCTGGTCTCCGCTTTTTTCCGTTTAAATATTCGCGTAACGCTCTCATGCCTCCGGCCTCTCGGCCTGTTTCGTATGCAGAAAAAATCTATGATTCTTTTCAGTCTTAAATTTCGGCCTTTTTTACGTTCCTGAAGTTGTCATTTCCAGCCGCTACCCTGCTTTCCTGCCCTCGCAGTGTGTGTGTGTGTGTGTGTGTGTGTGTGTGTGTGACAGGCTCATAATATCGGATTGCACAGCCTGTTCTGACCAAATGTGAATTTTATACTTGGGTGAACACAGACTTTACACTTTCATTAGCTCACATTCTCCTCAGCGGTGCAAGCGCCATGTCTGGGGACGGGCAGGGGGAGGGGGCGTCGGCCCCAAGAGTTGTGCTGCGATTTGCCCCATATTGCGTCGTCTCACACACACACACACACACAAGCTCACACGTGTATTATGGACACACACACACACACACACCTTGGCGTTGAGCGGCAGTGATCGGAGCGGAAGGGGAACACCGTCGGTTCTAAACCGGGACGTGAGCACAATCCTGCGTGGGTCACCTGATACAAACCTCAACGTTCACCGCAGACACACCCACAATGGGGACACTGTTCACAACTGACAATGAGGACCTTACACACACACACACTCACAATCGGGCACATCCACTCATTCTTTATCCATATTTTCACTCCCTTTCATTGGTTCGATTTATCTATTTATTTATCTATCTGTCCGTCATTAATCTATTAATCTATCTAGCAAGGTAAAAAAGGTAAAGGTAAAAGAAAACATCAGCTTTCCAGAGAAAATATCATAATTAAGTATCATAATAACATTGTTAGTAAATTTATTATACTTATTATAATTATAATTGCTGTTTAAACGCTTGGATAAGGAATCATTTGCATTCATGAACCCAGGCGAGCGAAAGGCGGCCATGGGATACGAGAATTGTTCCTGTCAGGGTTCCCCCCTCGAGATGAAAGCAAATGCTGGGTCTGTCCAACGCAATTAATGCAGAGTTTGTGTTTCCTCCTTCTCCTCCTCCACCCCACTGCTTCTCTCTCCACGTTCTTTCGCTCAGTTCAAAGTTCCGCGCTCTTAAGGAGCTTGTTGCCTTTTGTTCTGTCTTCATCTCCAGATAATTGTCTTCGCTGCGGCTTCAGCGCTGGACTCGTGTCGTCCACAGTGCCTGGCTGTGCGGCGTCCAGGAATGAAATGATGGTAAATAAAGGAGTGAGGGGCCACTGCCATCACTCAGCTGGATAATGGCTCATGTGTCACACTCTACGAGCCATGCAAACACACACACACACATTCAGCACACACGAGAATTCTATACTTCTTTCTGTGTTTGTCTGTCCCAGGTGATATTCTCTCTCTCTCTCTCTCTCGGGGTCGTGCCAGGGGCAGTGGTTAGAGAAGTGTACGGGAACACGCAGCTCTTCAGGCCGCCCACTGACCGAGCAAATCTTGCCTCTCATGTCACTTTCAGTGCTGGTGGGTTTTTCTTTTTCCTCCCGTCACAAAATGCAGACAGAGAGAGAGAGAGAGAGAGAGAGAGACCACTTTATTACACACCAATCATGTTACAAAAGTCAAATACGATAAAATCAACCGAACAAAATAAACAGAAAACCACACAAAGTGAAAGCAGGGAGTACAATGTGCTGTTCATCGGTGACCGGCGCTGATGTCTGCAGTGCTCACTATCATGCAGTGACTGGGAACGAAGCTCAGCGTTTACTGTTCGTAACAATAATATTCATGTTCATAATTCAAATTGGCCGGTGGTGGCCTAGCGGTTAAGGAAGCGGCCCCGTAATCAGAAGGTTGCCGCGTCAAATCCCAGTCCGCCAAGGTGCCACTGAGGTGCCACTGAGCAAAGTACCGTCCCCACACACTGCTCCCCGGGCACCTGTCATGGTGCCCGCTGCTGACCAAGGGTGATGGTTAAATACAGAGGACACGTTTCACTGTGTCACCATGTGCTGTGTATCACAATGACAATCACTTCAAATGCTATAATAAAATACACATTAAAATTGTACAAACTTTAAATAACATTTGCACATTATATTATATTATATTATCCAATCAACATGGATATTTTGGTGAATAAAAAATATTAATGAATGATCTCAAAAATAAGATTATTAAATTATTTGAAAATTTTTCAAAACATTATAAAAGCAATAATTTTTATAATGCACATATAAATTAGTTAAATTTATGACTGATCCAAAAAAATCATGTAATTATGATTTAATGTTAAGCAATTTTTGTTTAATGCAGTGATATAAAAATACATGTAAAATAAATATATTTAAATTTCTGAATAAAAAGTTTTTATTTTTCTGTGTTATTTAAATTATGTCTTTTATTTATAGATGTGTATCTCATAAATCTTATATTGTCCAACACATACATATTTAAATTAATTTAGTTATAATAATAATTATTATTATTATTAGAGGCATGTATGATGATAAATTTAAGAGAGTGAGGGTGAAATAATAATAGTAATCTTAATTAATGGAAAAAAAATAATAAATTGGCTAGTACTTCAGGCTAAAAATTTGCTACAGGGACAGTGTTGAAGCACCATGCGTATTGTATTTATATTATTATTGTATATTTGTATATTGTATATTGTATATTGTGTGTGTGAGTGAGACACTTTTTACACCTGACCTGCTCCGCTGGGTTTCGCCTCGTCTGGTCTGACGTTGTTAATCAGGGGGGACAGCGGCCCCAATAAAACTTTTACATTTCGCTATAATTATCCTGAACATGAAGCTGTAAAAGCTGGACTTGGCCTGGGAGGCTTTTATCGCCACACTGATGGAACGGTGAAGAGGACGTCCACTCCCACCCCATTTCTCTCTCTCTCTGATTACATCTTGTTTGATTTAATGCTCATATCAAGCCCCAGTAACTACTGATGTGCATCATCAGCCTTCCTCAAACACTGCTCAGCCAATGAGAGCCTTCCGACGAAACAGCTCGACCAATCTCTGTTCTCCTAAACCGCAGTCGGCCTAAACCCCGCTGTCACACATTTACCACATTTATACCACGCCATCCCATAAACAATCAGACTGGACACTGAGGTCCACTGGACGTTCTTATTTTTTACCATCGACCTGCCGAGGTGGCTCTTTCACCTGGGAACACACACACACACACACACACACACACACAGAGGCTCCTGATGAATTAGATGATTTGGAAAATGAATCAGACGTAATCAAATTCAAAATTAATCACCTGATTTCCACTGAGCCCATCAATTTAATTCGTCACACCACTTACCTCCTCTTCATTAAATCAGCGGCTGCAGAATAACTCATTGTTGCATGAAAAGCATATTTTAAATATATATATATCACATATATGCATGCAATATTTCACATTGTGAAGTGTGTTTTTTTACGTTTGAATGGCCGTGTGTGTACATGTCGGGTAGAGAGCGACTTTCTGCGTTTGTCACCGCTCATCGTATAAAAATAATAATAATATTATGATCGCGTCGCATCGGTGCAGTGGACGCGTGTTCCGCGATGCTGCCTGTAGTTCAGCAGCGGCGCATGAAGAGGGTTGAGTCGGGGGTCAGGCGCTGTCGGCCCGCATCCATCAGCTGGGTTCTGCATGAGGGCTGGGGGAGGAGCTTTCTGTGGCGCAATGTGGCGGCCGGCTGACGAGGGCCAGTCAGGTGACCTGGAGGGGTTAACCCCGGGGTGGCCGACCCGGTGGAACCCTGGGTGTTGGAGCGTGAGTGACAGCGGAGTGTTGTGACGTCCCTCGACCTTTTATTTGTTCTCCTTCTCTCTGCCGCCGTGTGTCCGTCTCTCTGTTTGTTCAGTTCACACACACACACACACACACACACACACACACTGAGCTAACGAACAGTGGTGCACTCTCTGCCCCACAACAGAAGCTTTACGGAGGCCTGGCATCATTATTGTCCCATGATGTTTAGACAAGAGTGACAGTGGCGAGTGGCTGAACTTTGCAGGAAGTGATGTCACGTGACGGGGCCAGCGGTTCTCCTCGGTTGTTTGTTTGCGCCGCTGCTGAGCTCTGCTGGCGCAGGTGAGAAGGTCAGACGGCGAGTCAGACGCCACTCATCGTCAGGACGAGAACACGAGACGCCCCGGAGCATTCTGGGAGGTGGAGTTTACACCTCCGCAGTGATTTATTTCACAAATGCGCGTCCTCGACACTTGATTTATGGCTGTAAGCGCCTCGCCGGACGGTGGTTTTCGGCCAGCGGGATCACCCGTTAGCCAGCGGCGTGTGTGTGTCTGGCCCCGCCGGGCCCCCGGGAGAGCGGCGGCGGCTCCAATATCCCACGCTCAAGGCCCGTTCGCGGCGAGGAGGATATAAAATGTCCCCGGGCACGACGCCAGCGCCAAACCTGTCTCCACCGCTGCCCCGGAGAGCACGACCGCTCCGCGGCGAGGCTTCCAGGGCGGCTCCTGCAGGGGAGATGTTGTTGCAGGAATGTGTGGAAGGTGCGGAAGTGGACGTGACACCGGTTTTAACCTGCGGTGTTCGGTAACGACATTCCGCAGAAGCACAGAGATCACGGCAGCGCCTCACGTCCCCTGACAGAGAGCTGGCCGGGCCTGAACTACACAGCGCTTTATTAACGCATCGTACGGACAGAAATGTATTGTTTGGAGGGTTGGAGTTTGTTCTGGGGGTGTGGGGGACGTCAACAGTAAGGACGTAAAATATGAAATGAATGTTGTTGCCGTTCAGTAAAAACACTAAACTCAGGAGAACTGATGTTGGACACGGTGACTTTTCTGATGTTGGTTCATAATCTTGTCTTATACAATGATATTAAACGTAGTTAATAATGAACACCTTAATAATTTAATATCACGAGTCGGGTCTGCACTTAGTTTAATAAACTGGGTCATGTTTTCTCGGTGCTTTATCAGACGTGGTGCACGGGGCATGTTCAGGAATCTGCTGGACACCCACTTTTTATTACTTTTTTTTAGAATAGTATATCATTAATGTATCATTGTATCAGTGTATAATTGTAATCTGTAGTTATGTAGCTATCTCAGGACCACGCCCACCAAGAAGAAACCGATCAAAAAACAATCTTATGCAGATGCGTAATACCACTTTTTATTCGGTGTGTGATTGCAAGGGTGGCTGCGGTGTTTCGCTCATCGCCCCCCAACCGCCTCCAACGACTCCGGCACGGTTCTAAACGACTGTTCTGCTCGTTCATCTGTTCATTTTAATGGGAATTAAGGAACAATCTCGTGGGATAAGCGTCCCGTTAGTAAAATCACGCCCTGGCAGCCACACCCGTGAGCGGTGGCGAAGCAGAACTGTCCGCTGGGGGATCGCCGCCTGCCGAACTAGTGTTGCACCTCGCGGTGTGTGGTGTTTTATTCACAATCCAACTGATTTACGAGAAACAAAACCACTGGCAGTTTGTAATGTCTTTTTTTTTTTTATGAATGACTTATTAAATATCATAATATCAAGTATTTCATGACTATTTATCAGAGACCGACTTTACTGACATTTTCTATTAACTTCATAAAGGTTTCAAAAGAACATTCACAAGTAGAAGATGTCCCAGCCTCACGAGAAACGGAAACTTCAACTTTGAAGTGGCATCAGGACGTCGCTGGCAGCGCGTAACCGTTTGAGGTCGGCAAATGATTTTTCCCATGAGGCCGAGCAGAAAAAAATGTCGGCAGCTGTTTCATATGCAGCACATGTGAACCCGCTAGAGAAGGTATTTCCAGAGTCATCATAAAACTGGCACACCATCTGTACTGGCAGAACTGAGGATGGCACAACACACAGACGAGTGTGTGTGTGTGTGTGTGTGTGTGTGTGTGTGTGTGTGTGTGTAATGAGGTATTTGGGTGTTAAAGTCATGGTTTGAAAAAACTGAAAACAGGAGTCTCTTGTTTCTTTTTCTTTCCGTACTCTGAAAAGAGAGAAGACAGAATTAGTGTAAGATTTTGTCCCGTACGCCAAAGTGAGAGGGGAGAGCAGAGAATGAGCTTGGAATTTTGTTACGTACTACAAGGCGACAAAAAGGGAGAGCAGAATTAATATAGAAATTTGGTTTCTACATTAAGAAGGGAGAGCAGAATTAGAGTAGAATTTTGTCCCAATCTACACAGTGAGAAGGGAGAGCAGAATTACAGTAGAATTTGGTTCTGTACTCCACAACAGTAAAAAGGGAGAGCAGAATTAGAGTAGAATTTGGTTCCGTACTCCACAACAGTAAGAATGGGGAGCAGAATTAGTGTAGAATTTTGTTCCGTACTCCACAACAGTAAGAAGGGAGAGCAGAATTAGAGGAGAAATTTGTTCCGTACTCCACAACAGTAAGAAGGGAGAGCAGAATTAGAGTAGAATTTTGTTCCGCACTCCACTGTGTCGAGAAGGGAGAGCAGAATTAGTTTAGAATTTGGTTCTGTACTCCACAACAGTAAAAAGGGAGAGCAGAATTAGAGTAGAATTTTGTTCCGTACTCCACTGTGTCGAGAAGGGAGAGCAGAATTAGAGTAGAATTTGGTTCCGTACTCCACAACAGTAAGAAGGGAGAGCAGAATTAGAGGAGAATTTGGTTCCGTACTCCACAACAGTAAGAAGGGAGAGCAGAATTAGAATAGAATTTTGTTTCGTACTCCACTGTGTCGAGAAGGGAGAGCAGAATTAGAGTAGAATTTGGTTCCGTACTCCTCTGTGTTGAGAAGGGAGAGCAGAATTAGAGTAGAATTTTGTTCCGTACTCCACTGTGTCGAGAAGGGAGAGCAGAATTAGAGTAGAATTTGGTTCCGTACTCCACAACAGTAAGAAGGGAGAGCAGAATTAGAAGAAGAATTTGGTTCCGTACTCCACAACAGTAAGAAGGGAGAGCAGAATTAGAGGAGAATTTTGTTCCGTACTCCAACAACAGTAAGAAAGGAGAGCAGAATTAGAGTAGAATTTGGTTCTGTACTCCACATCAGTAAGAAGGGAGAGCAGAATTAGAGTAGAAATTTGTTCCGTACTCCACAACAGTTAAGAAGGGAGAGCAGAATTAGAGTAGAATTTGGTTCCGTACTCCTCTGTGTTGAGAAGGGAGAGCAGAATTAGAGTAGAATTTTTGTTCCGTACTCCACTGTGTCGAGAAGGGAGAGCAGAATTAGAGTAGAATTTGGTTCCGTACTCCACAACAGTAAGAAGGGAGAGCAGAATTAGAAGAAGAATTTGGTTCCGTACTCCACAACAGTAGAAGGGAGAGCAGAATTAGAGTAGAATTTGGTTCTGTACTCCACATCAGTAAGAAGGGAGAGCAGAATTAGAGTAGAAATTTGTTCCGTACTCCACAACAGTAAGAAAGGAGAGCAGAATTAGAGTAGAATTGGTTCTGTACTCCACATCAGTAAGAAGGGAGAGCAGAATTAGAGTAGAAATTTGTTCCGTACTCCACATCAGTAAGAAGGGAGAGCAGAATTAGAGGAGAATTTTGTTCCGTACTCCACAACAGTAAGAAAGGAGAGCAGAATTAGAGTAGAATTTGGTTCTGTACTCCACATCAGTAAGAAGGGAGAGCAGAATTAGAGTAGAAATTTGTTCCGTACTCCACAACAGTAAGAAGGGAGAGCAGAATTAGAGTAGAATTTTGTTCCGTACTCCACTGTGTCGAGAAGGGAGAGCAGAATTAGTTTAGAAATTGGTTCTGTACTCCACAACAGTAAGAAGGGAGAGCAGAATTAGAGTAGAAATTTGTTCCGTACTCCACAACAGTAAGAAGGGAGAGCAGAATTAGAGTAGAATTTTGTTCCGTACTCCACTTGTGTCGAGAAGGGAGAAGCAGAATTAGTTTAGAAATTGGTTCTGTACTCCACAACAGTAAGAAGGGAGAGCAGAATTAGAGTAGAATTTTGTTCCGTACTCCACAACAGTAAGAAGGGAGAGCAGAATTAGTGTAGAAATTGTTCTGTACTCCACAACAGCGAGAAGGGAGAGCAGAATTAGAGTAGAATTTTGTTCCGTACTCCACTGTGTCGAGAAGGGAGAGCAGAATTAGAGTAGTATTTGGTACTGTACTCCACAACAGTAAGAAGGGAGAGAAGAATTAGAGTAGAATTTGGTTCTGTACTCCACATCAGTAAGAAGGGAGAGCAGAATTAGAGGAGAATTTGGTTCTGTACTCCACAACAGTAAGAATGGGGAGCAGAATTAGTGTAGAAAGTTTGTTCCGTACTCCACAACAGTAAGAAGGGAGAGCAGAATTAGTTTAGAATTGGTTCTGTACTCCACAACAGTAAGAAGGGAGAGCAGAATTAGAGTAGAATTTGGTTCTGTACTCCACAACAGTAAGAATGGGGAGCAGAATTAGTGTAGAAATTTGTTCCGTACTCCACAACAGTAAGAAGGGAGAGCAGAATTAGTTTAGAATTTGGTTCTGTACTCCACAACAGTAAGAAGGGAGAGCAGAATTAGAGTAGAATTTGGTTCTGTACTCCACAACAGTAAGAAGGGAGTGCAGAATTAGTGTAGAAATTTGTTCCGTACTCCACAACAGTAAGAAGGGAGAGCAGAATTAGAGGAGAATTTGGTTCCATACTCCACAACAGTAAGAAGGGAGAGCAGAATTAGAGTAGAATTTGTTCCGTACTCCACTGTGTCGAGAAGGGAGAGCAGAATTAGTTTAGAATTTGGTTCTGTACTCCACAACAGTAAGAAGGGAGTGCAGAATTAGTGTAGAAATTTGTTCCGTACTCCACAACAGTAAGAAGGGAGAGCAGAATTAGAGGAGAATTTGGTTCCATACTCCACAACAGTAAGAAGGGAGAGCAGAATTAGAGTAGTAATTTTGTTCCGTACTCCACTGTGTCGAGAAGGGAGAGCAGAATTAGTTTAGAATTTGGTTCTGTACTCCACAACAGTAAGAAAGGGAGCAGAATTAGTGTAGAAATTTGTTCCGTACTCCACAACAGTAAGAACGGAGAGCAGAATTAGTTTAGAATTTGGTTCTGTACTCCACAACAGTAAGAAGGGAGAGCAGAATTAGAGGAGAATTTTGTTCCGTACTCCACAACAGTAAGAATGGGGAGCAGAATTAGTGTAGAAATTTGTTCCGTACTCCACAACAGTAAGAAGGGAGAGCAGAATTAGAGGAGAAATTTGTTCCGTACTCCACAAACAGTAAGAAGGAGAGCAGAATTAGAGTAGAATTTGGTTCTGTACCCCACAACAGTAAGAAGGGAGAGCAGAATTAGTGTAGAAATTTGTTCCGTACTCCACTGTGTCGAGAAGGGAGAGCAAAATTAGTGTGTAGAAATTTGTTCCGTACTCCACTGTCTCAGTAGTTCTGATTAAATCATGCTCAACTTTCATAGGGACATTTTAATCGCCGGGGTCACATGTCAAAGTCGGCATCTTTAAAGTAGCCTTTGCAGATTAAGCATCCAGGCACTGATCGATGGGAGCTGCAAGGGCTCATGGGTAACAAGGACTCCTTCTGTTCTCCGCGGGACGTCTGGATGAGGCCAGTGGCTTTTTCCGTAGTGCAGCCATCCAGGAAAGTGCCCGGCGTTCGCCTGATGGCCCCCGTATTTATTTTCTCGTCCCCTCGCCACGTGAGCCCCGGCCTCGCTCTTCCCCTCGCCGACTGCTCCGCTCCTCCGGACGGCCATTGATTTCTGCAGATCAGTATTCATTAAGTGAGGATGAAACTCAAGGTTGGATAAACAGACGGAAGATTTCCACCGCCGAGCGGCTGAAAGGAATCGGATGTCGGCCGCGCTTAATATGCGCCGCATGGCCGGGCGGCGGAGCATCGGAAGATTGCGTCTCTTGTTTTCCTTCCTGAGACAGAATTGGTGGCGGTGAAGTCATGGTTCGAGCGAGGCGGCTGCCGTCTCTGATCTGACTTTAAATGGGGGAGCGCAGATGGCAGCTCTGCGGTGCGGAGGAGAAAGGGCCTGACAGGAAAATAAAGGAAGAAGGTGGAAATGCACCTCTCACCTGCCAGAGAATGATCGTCCCCGTCACATTAACTCGGAGAGACAGACTTGATCATCGCTCGTTTTTCACCGCGCCGGGAACGACATCCAGCAGCGCTCCACAGCAGCTCGGCACAAGCCACGGCATCGGCGTAAATGATAATCATGCGCAGTTCATTATGGCTTTGTATAAAATATTTGTATTTGGCAACAAATGGAACATGTTTGAGACTAAAATTGAACATTCAGTGTGGGGCAAAACACTACATATATAACAGATATGACCTCTGACATATGATCCATATTCCCTACTCAAATACTTGAGTAATTTTCCATGTAACAGGTTGGTGGCCTAGTGGGTTAGAGACTCGCCTATTAAGCAGAACACCCCACTGTCCCATATTCAAACCCAACGTACCACCATTGTATCCATGAGGTGGTAGGAGCCTAGTGGGTAACACGCTCACCTATGAACCAGAAGACCCAGGTTCAAACCTCGCTTACTACCATCGTGTCACCTGAGCAAGACACTTAACCCTGAGTGTGTCCAGGGGGGGACTGTCCCTGTAACTACTGACTGTAAGACTGTAAATGTAAATGTTGTTTCACTATGTACTGTCTGTAGCTGAAATGACAATCTTCAAATGTAAATGAGAAAGAGCCAGTGCCACTGGGTGCAAAAGTCTCCAGTTCGGTGGTACCTGTTCACCTGATTATTGGGTCTTGTGTGTGTGTGTGTGTGTGTGGTGTGTGTGTGTTGTGTGTATATATATATATATATATATATATATATATATGCATTAAATCTGCATATATATATGCATTAAACATTGACGTTTTCATGCCATTTATCTGTTCAAATTGATGAACATTTTGATCAGCTGCCTGATATTTGTGCTTTAATCTTTATTCCATTTTTGGCCTGTTCTTTCTCACCAGTGTGGAATAATAATTTTTGTCCACCAGGAGTTCCGAGACCACTTTGATCGCCTGACAAGTCTTTTCCATCTTCACTATAATAAGATTCTGAATAGGTCTCATCCTAAAAGTGATTATTCATTCCTGGGTGAAAAATGCTCGTATGGATCATTAACGGTTGAGGACGTCGGCCGTCTGTTGATGCATGAAAAAGCCATCAGCTCTAAAACCACAAGAGCATTTTATTCCCGTTCCGTGTTGGACCATTTCTTCTGTCTTTATGCCAGTTGGATCTTCTTTATTCTTGTGTTTCTAATTGAAAGCGCAGAGCAGGAGTCAGTCAGGTGAGGTACCAGGTGTCCACAGCGTGTAGAAGCGTCTGGGGGCTGGTTCGTGTGGGGAGGGGCTGCAGATATCCCACAGTCCTCCGCTCCGCGGACGCTCGAAAGACGGGTCACGCGAGACAACAAGGCTTCCTTTTCTTACTCTCTCCTCCGCTCTCTCCCTCCTGTCCTCCTTGAGGAATATTAATGGGCGAGGCGCTTCCTCTGCTGTCGCCCGCATGATTGGGGGCCTGTCTGGGGCCGTAAAACCGCTGTAGGATTGATTGGCCCTTCAGTATCAGCCTCACAGGCGGCCGATCTGGCGGAGATAGCAGCGACGGGTCATTACTGCCCTCGGCCGAGAGAAAGACGGAGCGGGGTAATAATACCGGGGGAGAGAGGAATCTGCATTAAAGTCGGGCCGGGGCCGTGCCGGTGGACCCAGGTAATTGCGGTGCTGATCTCCAGCCCCCATCGGTTTATTTGTTTGCCCGTGTGTCTGTGTGTGAATGAGACCTCAGCGACTGTAGCGGCAGGAACGGAATGGAAATGGGAGCGGCACTAGGCGACAGCGAATAATGGATGAGCCAGAGCCACGTGGGCCAACCGGCCTCTCCATCCACAGCAGAAGAAGAAAGAAGCCAATAACTTGACGGAAAATGTTGCTGAGGGCCTGAATGTAATTGTATAAAAACCACAACAAGGTGGAGGAGATTAAAGGTGCAGTAGAACATGGACCTTTCATGCCTCGTCTTCTTGAACAAATGCTGGTCCTGCCTGAACAAGAGGGGGCAGAAAAGAGGAACATTATTATTTTATTTTTTTATGTTGGTCCAGTGTGACGATCAGAGTTGAACTCATGTTAAAATATAAACTTCCCTCTGGGATGATCTACCTATCTATCGATCCGCCCAAAACGGGACCAACTCGCAGCGTTGTGCATGTTGTATCTAACCTGAGCATCAAGGCATTTTTCATAGACTCAAGAGAACCTAATTGAAACTTTTTAAATCAATTTCAATCAATGTTGTTCCCAACTCGCTCCTCCTGTACCTCCGTACCTCCAACTCGCTCCTCCTGCTTGACTGGTCTTCTGGGCGATGCAGGGATGACGCCAGCGGCAGCCGGAATCGCGATCATTCATCAGCGAGCAAAAACAGAGAGCCAGACTCGGAACGGAAGGAGCTCGCCTGGCAGCGAGAGAGAGCACCACTTGTGTTTAAACGAGCGAGTGAGAGATGAAGGCCGGGGGAGCGAATAAAGGGAGAAATAAACTAAGCTAATCCCTGACAAGCAGCCATAATAAACACAGCGTTTGACCTCTCCGTGCTTGCAGCTCAGAAGCATTGATCACGTAATCTCAGTTCACACACCAGGAGCGGTCTGGAGAAGGTGTTCAACAGGACGAACGGATTAGGAACACCAGAGGCTCCTCCTGTCGTGGGTTTAATCTGCTGCAGGCTAACAGCTCCTGTTGAGACTTTCAGATTTCAACATTCGTACATTCAGTTTCTAAATTTTGATCAGATTAACGTTCATTAAAGTGAGGTCCGCCACCTCCAAAACACTGACTGCTAATTGTCGATGAGGAGACCAACGTCCTTATGATTTGGGCCTGTCAGTATGACAGACCATTTACTATTGTGCTGGGAATTCAGTACTTTTACTACTATTGTGCTGGGACAACCATTTACTACTGTGCATACCCATTAAAGCTAGGGTCCTTCCACCGACATATCGGGCGAGTCGGTGGAAAAACCCGGAAAACTGGGAAAAGGCAAAAAGAAGATGCGTTACATTCAAAGCTGCCACTCTAAGACCAAAGGCCTGACCTCTCTGCACAACATGACATATTGGTGGCTTCATTGGGGCCTATGGTACGCCCACAGACTTGAAAAAGTGTGAAAAAACTGGGTTTTTTTTAGAATTTGCACTGACATGGTCACGAATTTCATGTCATGGCTTTTCATTCCGCACAGTTTGACATATGGCTTGGCTCAGTGGGATTTACGGTCCACGCGCAATTCCCCCAAAAGCATTTTCGGAACTCGTTTATTATTCTTGTCCAAAACTTGACTTTTTGGGACTTTGTGTCCAGATGGTTAGACATGATGTTGTTTCGTAGATCTTGCCAAGACCGACGTATTGACATATGGCTTGCCTCTGTCCGGATCACGCACAATTTTAAAAAAATTTTTTTTTTATGTATTTTTTTAGTGACTTTATTCGGCACTTAATGCGGGTCGTACCAAAGCATGCACATCGGTAAGCTATATATCAAAAATTAGTACTTTATCGTGTGAGGTGTGCTTTTATAAGCGAGTGGGAGATGGCGTGTCTGAGCTATTGATGCTCAAACAGGGTCAATTCCCTATAGGAATCTATTGAATGCTAATTTTAGCATTGGTAGCATTTTTAAAATGGGGCCCCTTACAAGTAGTACTGCTAGAGTGTCATTGCCAACAAAGGGGGCCCTACAAGGATTAATGCTATTATAGATTAATTCTCCAAATGTCACCAAATTTAACGTGATGCATCTTGCCCGCCCTGTTAGCATCTCTGATGTAAGCATGCTAGCATTAGCGTCTCCAAATTTCACGTGACCGCCTGTACCATCGGCTACTTCATAAAACCACCAGCTTTAGAGGCCACGCGCGTTCCTGTGACCAACGCCGGGACAGGCCCATCAAAAATTTGTCTTGGAATTTTGGTTTCTGGTTAATAGCTATTATCATGCTGTCAAAATCTGAACATGGTTACAACTTTCAGGTTAGCATTTTAGCATCAGCGACATTCTATTAAGAACACAGCTTGATGCAGTAACATCAAGGCTGGTTAGTTCGCTTACTAGCTAGGAAATCAGCTAAAAACACAAGTTTTTAAATCAAGTTTGAGACGTTTATTTCATTCAATATGTTTCAATCAGCGCATTAGTATTTTCCAGCGCTTATAAATAAACATACACAACAGTTAGCAGATTGTGAAGGGAAACTAGCTAGGGACAGTGGTCAGAAGGTTGCCGGTTTGAATCCCGAGGTGCCACTGAGCAAAGTATCATCCCCAAACACTGCTCCCTGGGGCCTGTCATGGGTTAACAGAGCACACACAGGTCTCCACTTCACTTTTTCACTTTCAGCTGAACTCAAAAAAAATGCAGCAGACAAAAACATGCTCACGCCAGCTTTAATTTATTCTGCTGCATTAAGCACTTCAATAAACATACTTGTACATGGAAATATGGTGTAGAAAGGAACTAGTCTCGGTGAGAGCAATTTGCTGATATTTGCTGATATATATAGTCCCTGTTTTCACTCCCTGTTCCAGGAGTTGGAGAGCTGCCTGATGCTAGAACCCGATTTCCTCGGTTCCTCGTTTCATCTTAAAGGTCATTGCTGCCTGACCCCTGGCTTCATTTGCTGAACTAGTAGAGAAAGTTGGTTTGTGTACTGGCCTCAGTAAGTGAAATTCTGAACTCCAGACACCTCTGCTCAGTAAAACTACTTGAAATTCCATAAATCATATACAGAGAATGAACCTTTGCATTTACAGTTCATCACATAAATGTCATGCACCATGTAAGTCCTTCTCTTACATGGCATTACGAGTGAATGAGGGTGAAGCCACCTGCCTCTGTGTCATGTTTCTGCTTTATCTCGCCTTCCCTGGACAATGGTACAGGTGTTCGGGGGTCTTACGGGGCTTTGCTGCGCCCCGACAGCAGATGTGTTCCGGCTTCCTCTCTGTCGCCATGGAGTCTCCTTCCATGCCCACCAATCAAAGCGCCATTTAACCCCAGACAGGTGCGGTACCCAACCCTGCCTGCTCCCCCTTCCATCCTGAAAAGAGGACGGAAGAATAAAGAGCGTTTATCTGTGAATGAGTCTGACCACCGACTGATTAGAGCCTCTCTATTTCCTCCAGTTCCACACCGGCGCTCCGTTCTCAGCCAATCAGGCGCTTCCGAGTTGAGTCAGGTGGACTCAAATGCAGAAAAGAAGACTGTGTTTGGGGTTCTTTTGAGCGAACGACAATTCAATGAGCTTCGACGGACAGACGGCACCCCCCAAAAATCAGACCTATTCTGAAAATCTTTTGGAGATTTGTTGCCATCCAGGACAGAATAAGATGCAGTAACTGCAGGACTGGTATTAAAGAGTCCATTATTAGTGTCCACAGAAGAGTTATTTGTCCATTCTAGAGAGAATAGAGACAGCCAAGACTGTCCAGACCTATGGGCCTGATGCTCTGGTACATCTAAAACCAACCAATCTTGGTGGAACATTCCCTGATTCCAGGGTAGAAACATTAAAACCATATAGCTTGGTTAAAAAAACATGCACGGCTTTTACTAGTCAAACCCACAAACCACAAATGCTAAGTTGGATGATTCTGAGCAGCATGGTTTCTTATCGTTATTAAAAATATACATTTTTTATCCGTCCTCTGCACAGCACCAGGTAGAAAGCTGATGAAACCATGCAGGCCGAGACCTTGTATGGACCGCATGCCACTGTTCTCGTTCTGTTCTTGTGTGGTGGTTCTTCTTTAATGCCTCACGTGGCACCACTGAGGATTCGAACCGGCAACCTTCCGATTGCGGGTCTGTTTGGGGGGCCGAACGGGTCTGGGCGGGTACGTGACCCCGGATCTGCTTCTCGCCTCCTGCTTCCTTCAGAATGTCGGGCTCCAGACTGGACCGAGTTCAGAGTGGTGACTTTCACGGGAAGTTCTTTGGAAAAAAAATCGCGGCCCGGCGAAAAAAGCCCGAGACAGAAAGACAAGGGCACATTGGGGCTGACACCGCGTTCATCAAGCGGCCCTTCTGACTCGGCGCCCGTCAAACGAGGGGGGAAAAGGGCGAGAAGAATGAGCGGCGGGTACGCCGCGAGACATGTGGAGATATTAATGAGGTCATTCGTTTCAGCGCCGAGCAGTGTTTTTCTCCGCAGGTGGGCGGCGGATGTTGTCTGGACTCGGTTCGGTGTGTGACACGTCCCTAATTAACTCGGGCCCATTGTGGAACGTCACCCGGCAGCTGCGACAGAGACGGCGGCCACGCCCTTGTAGCGACAACCTCGGGGGGACATCACCGTCTGTCCTCCAACTCTCAGAGTCTCCCGTAGCCGCCCTTTCTCCATCCTTCATCTAATTAAATCTGCAGAGGAATCCCTACCTTCACATTTATTGTTATTCCAGATGTTACCGTACTAAATCGTAGTTCTCGGACTAAAACCCAGAATGAAGCTGCCCCTGCATGTAACCCGGGCCCAATCTGGACTTTGATTGAATGGTGGCTGATGGGAATGTTATTTTGGCCCACCCAGGGACGAAAAGGACGATTTGGGGGCAGTGGGGGCCTAGCGGTTAAGGAAGCAGCCCCATAATCAGAAGGTTGCCGGTTCGAACCCCGATCCGATCAAAAAACACCGAGGTGCCACTGAGCAAAGCACCGTCCCACACACTGCTCCCCGGGCGCCTGTCATGGCTGCCCACAGCTCACCAGGGTGATGGGTTAAATGCAGAGGACAAATTTCACTGTGTGCACCGTGTGCTGCGCCGCTGTGCATCACAAAGACAATCACAATACTTTCACTACTGCGACGTAACGGCAATAACCGAGCTGAACCCGTGACCTCAGCACATCAACGGCGGCGCTGAGTGGGGGCGCCCGACCCCGACTCTTCTCGTTCCATTCAAACACGCCGCTCGTGAGTTGCTGTTTACCCGTTGTTTACCTGTTTGGTGAAGGTCACGTACACTTTGTGTGTATGCGCGTGGTGTGTGTGTGTGTGTGTCTCGCTCTCTCTCACAGCCAGACCGCTTTTAAAAGGACTCGGGGACGTAACCGCCGCCCGGTAAACCTCTTCCTTCTTTTTTATGTATTTTCTGCACTTCTTGCAACAGTCTGACGGGAGTCATGAAAAAAAAAAACACTCTTTATTCTCACCATCGAAATTCAATAAGACAGTTTAAAGGCTCAAACGAGCACAAACACACCACTTCAGTGTGCGACAGGCCAATCTCAGCGTCTCACACACACACACACACACACACACACACACGGTCTGACAGCTGGAAAGAAAAGTATTGAGCGCCTCACGCCGATTAGAAATCCCCCGACTGCCGCGCCCGTCGTCAGCTAATAAAAAAACATCAAAAACAGCCGTCAGGTACAATGGCGTTGTGTTCACCGGCTCCACCCGTCTGCTGACCACTCCCCATTCATCAGGTGACCGACACCCACTGTCCACCATCAGGCCAAACGGTGTGTGTGTTTCTTCATCATTCGCCGGAGAAACACGGCCCAACGACCTTCCGGAATGAACACACACACACACACACACACACACTCTCGCTCCGTGCTAAATCCTCTCCGCAGTTATGGATGTCACTCTAATAGCAGAGTAAATGGTGTGAGGAAATCCATTTGGAAAATTGCTTGAATTCTTCTCATTGTCATTAGGCGACGAGGGGAAGACGGGGTGATGAAGACGGCCTTCTCGCGGGCGCGGCCGCACCCCACACGCGCCTCTGGGCGTCGACTACACCTGCAAACACACAACAGATCCGCAAGCAGGAAAACGTGCCTGTCCTATTGGCCCTCCTCGTGATAACGTCACATTTACATTTACATTTACAGCATTTATCAGATGCCCTTATCCAGAGCGACTTACAATCAGTAGTTACAGGGACAGTCTCCCAGGAGCAACTTAGGGTTAAGTGTCAATGGTAGTTAGTGGGATTTGAACCTGGGTCTTCTGGTTCATAGGCGAGTGTGTTACCCACTAGGCTACTACACCCTGTCACTGTAGATGCCACATAAATGGGAATGGTAATGAGTGGTAGTAGCCTAGCGGGTAACACACTCACACCAGAAGACCCGGGTTCGAACCCCACACTACCATCGTGTCCTGAGCAAGACCCCCCGGTGTCTCCAGGGGGGGACTGTCCCTGTAACTACTGACTGTAAGTCACTCTGGATAAGGCCGTCTGGTAAATGCGGTTGGTAAATGTAAATGTAAATGAATATTGGTTGTGGATTGTGCTGCACGTGATTTAAGTCCCACCTCAGCTGACAAATGTGGGTCGCGCAGTGCATTGTGGGCAATTCACCTTCACACTCTCATCTACGTGCCATACGTGTCGTCCCAGTTCTCTTTGTAACGTTGTGTGTGTGTGTTGCGTTACAGTAGAGAACTTCACTTGGACGTCGCCATTTCTCGCTCTGATAATTAGCCCATTAAATCAGGGACGTGGTGACGAGCAGAAGTGCGGCGCTGCAGCCGGCCACCGGCCAGAGAGACACAGAACCCGAACCATCTGTTCCGTAATGTCTGTTCAGTCAGCCAACCCACCCACACGCACACACACATACGCACACACAGCAGTAAACGTTCATATCTCCGTGTAAATTATCATTTTTTTACTGAATCGCTTGACGTGTTCTGCACGCAGCTCCAGTAATCGGTGAATATTGACCAGACATCAGACCCTGGTGCTTTTATGGGACGCGGTTTTTATTTTTCCTCGGATAAGAGTATTAAAATCGGAGCCTTTCTCGCTCCCCGCCGCGCCCATAAATAGACGTGACCTTTCGGTAAAAACTGGAGACGCGATGCGGACGGGTGGGGCAGCTCTCACCCCGACCGATAGGAAATTCGCCAGGTGTGTGTGTGTGTGTGTGTGTGTGTGTGTGTACGCCTCCGTGATGTATGTTTGTGTGTACGAGCTGCAGTGCTGATTGTATCTCGTTTGATTTATTTGTCCCGCTCTCGGCAGTGGCTGACTGACAGCCGAGTCCCCGTGACCCCTGTGAGGCTCCGGCATCCATCACCCCCGTCCCCGCCTTCTGACATCACCTGATGTACACACCACTCCTGTCACAGTGTGTGTGTGTGTGTGTGTGAAGAGATTGTGTACAGACCCTTCAAGTCCATGTAACGCATCCTGTTATCTGTGTAAAGAGTGTGTGTAAATCTGGGCTCCTACATACACGTGTGTTGGTTTTGTCTGATCTCAGATCAGTTGAGGTCGCTGTGTTATCAGTTTCATCTCCTGTACATCAGGGCGTCGTCAGCATCAGTAATTTGATCTTTGACCTCATCAGTGGACACGGGAGAAAGGTGTGGAGAGTGTAGTCATGTCCTGTGATCGTGTTCATGTCAGGTGTGTGTGTGTGTTTAATAGAGCCTCACACACACAGTGAGTGGTGTGAGTGTATATCAGTGTGTTCAGATTCTCTCAGCAGGGTCTCCTGACACAGATAATGGAGGAGACGGTCCCCAGCGCAGGGGAGGCGGGGCTTCGTCCCTCCGCGTGGGGCAGGGGTCTCAGGAGACGCTGGCTGGACAAGAGGCCGAGTCCCGGTGGCTGATGGGAAATCTGGTCCAAGCGCGCACATCAGCACAGAGGTCCCTCATTCATGATGGATTGAAGGTCAGCCTGTATTCTGGGAGAAGCACACACTTACACACACACACACACACACACACACACACACACACCCATTGTGGTCTTACGTGGTTTTGTTACTTTGTAACTCATCTCCGATTGAAATCGCTGGTTAATTGGTTAATTGTTTAAAAAATCTTCTTCTGTCTTTTTTGAGTTGTTTTTGTCCCTTTGGACAAACGTTCTTGGGTTTAAATGAAATTGAACTTGACCCCAGACTGACTTCTTCTTCTTCTTCTTCTTCTTCTTCTGGTTGCTCCTCCACCGCTGACGTTCTCGCGTTTCTTCTCCCCGCGTCTCCATGCCGTGACGTGATGTCCTCCTCTTC
>NC_041715.1:2857949-3094220 GCF_900700375.1 Denticeps clupeoides
ATTTTATGGCTTAAAACATTTAAAATTTCTTAAGAGGAAATAAATGAATCTGCAGTAATTGTGCTGTCACAGCTGAGCATGTTGTGGAAGTCGACCAGTCCGGAACGTTCTACCGCGTTTGTTTCTGTAGTTATGCGATACACGTTTAGATCTGAGGAATCAGGCTGAGCTCATTTATCACCGTGCTGGTTACGGTCTGCTTCTAGAAATAATAATCATGCGGCCGCCGCCCGTCACCATGCTGCTGATGTCACCTGCGCGCCTGAGAAGAACCCAGCCACGTGTTTACATGCCATAGAGCCACATTGCAATACAATAACAATACAATAAATAACAATAATTAATTTTATTTTGTCATAAAGTGAGAAAGAAAGGATCTTGAATCACTAAGTTCTTTTTTTTTTTTTTTCCTGGAACTTGTCTTGACACTTTAGTAGAACTCCGGCGGGCTGAAGCGGTGCCGCTGTGAACCCAGCTGTCAGGACGATGTCACCGCGTGGCTCGGTGACCTGTGTTGGGGTCAGATGAAGGCCAGCGGGGGCATCGCCACCAAATTCTGTTCTGTGTTCACACTGGAAATGCACATGGTGTCATGCGCTAAGCCTACAGTTCTCAGAAATGCATAAGAAGGTTTACTTTGTGTGAGTGTGTGTGTGTGTGTGAGTGAGTGTGAGTGTATTTCTGTTACCGGGCTCACTGACCACACAGAGACCTTTTTTTAATTCCTCTCTTGTTCTCGCTGAGCGCATTAGAGGCGTAAATCTCCCGACAGCACAACCCTCCATCATCTTCAACCTTCCAACACCTGTCACACACACACAGACACACACAGACACACACAGACACGGCGAAATAATAAAAAAGCAGTGATTTAAATTAGGTAAATAGAAAGCGGGATTGCTGTGGGGTTTGGTTTGGGCCCCGGGGTGAATAAAGACACCCTGCGGCCCGGGGTGATCGTATTTATTTCCACGCATGTGACGGAAAGGACGATGATTGCGGGCCGATACGCGAGGGGTCGCGCTGGGTGTGTGTGTTGAGAGACAGGGACTGGGCTGCGATGGTCGGATTTTTAACCTACACACTTTAAAACAAATGAATTTGGCCCCCGCCCCTACCGAAGGAGACCTTATGATTTATGAGGCGAAAACGGAAAAAACTCTCATTCCATAAACTGGATAAATAAACAAACACGGCGCGCAGAGTTACGGGGTCCATTGTCTCGGGGCCCGCCTGCTTATGATATGGAAATAATTTGGTTTTGATTGGGCCATTGGCCGGCTCAATAAAGAGCGCCATGCCTCACCGGCCAAACCAAATACAAGTCAATCAGCGGCCGGCGTGATATTTCAATAACAATCTCCCCCTCGACTCGGCCCGCCCACCAATCCGGCCCCGAGCTCGCAGCGCCATCGTCTCAGTGGCGAGCTCATTAGATCACGCTCGGACCCAGCTGATGAGTGTGAGTGTGTGTGTGGGTGATGTTATTTAGGTTAGAGACACACACACACACACACACACACACACATGTGTACGCAGATGGAAAGTGCATAGAAAAATCTCCCTGAGCCGCGGGGCTGAGCTTGCTAAATAGAAAAGCTGTGTGTGTGTGTGTGTGTGTGTGTGTGTGTGTGTGTGTGTCAGTGCTTTCTGAATAAACAGGAGAGCGTTTTGTGGGGTCATCTTGCGGTCAGTGCGTCTACCCTCATCCGGTGGCACAGTTGTGTCAGGGCCACCATCACTGGGCATCGGCGAGTGCGGAACAAGTGTGCCAACTACCGATCAAACTTTGCAGTGGTCCGACACACAGTCACGCACACTCAATAATAATCACACACACACACACACACACACAAACACACATCCTCCTTATAGACGAGCTACCTGGTGGTTAGGGGTCAGATATAACCATCTACAAAACATGTAACAAGTAACACTTCATCAATATATATTCTTTTAAATGTACTATGGACACTGTATGATTTATTTAGAATGATGAAAATAATAATTATTTTTTAACATCTGTTAACACCCTTATTTATTTAAAACCAGCACCGGCGTTCCTGGATCGCCATGTCCACCGCTTTATTCAGGTCATGTGTGGACCCCGGGCCGGGCCAGGCCAGACCACACGGCACGGCACGGCACGGACAAAAAAAATCTGTTGATAATATTCATGAAATGTTATATTTAAAAATATCCATTACTATTTAATTAATTACTACTTAATTACTACTTAATAATTCATTTTTATTAAGGAAAAGAACGAGAAAAGAAAGAGTTATATTTGAATTTATATGAAATTAATTATATTTGAATTTTATGAAAAAAATTCTCCCCCTAAAATGTTGATCAGCATTTTCAGAACTGTAAGCCCACTTTTTGTGTCATAAGTGTTTTTCCTGAAACGGATCTCTTCATATTTAAAACCAGGGTTCAGTGCAGTAATGTGAGCCACTGACCATAAGTGGAGCCTGAAATAACTTAGTAAAGCTGATGTGGTCGACATCCATTTTCTTTAAAATTTTCTCGTTTATAAAAAACATAAAAAAAAAAAAAAAAAAAAACAATAAAGTAAAATAATATGAAATGAAAGTAAACACTGAATTTTTCATGCAATACCTCAATGATTGTAATGTTTTAATAAATAATACAGTTTATAAATAAAATGTTTTTTTTTTCAGGATATTTTTCGTAATATCCGTACTTTCAGAATTTTGAATGTCATTATTTTCAGTGGATGTCATAAAGGACATGGTAATTTTACTGTATCCAGGCTATTATGTCTTATGAGTGGCATTTATTCATTTATTAAAATATATTACAATAATTAATTTAACTATTAATTTAAGTATGACATCAACATTATATTTACATTTATGAATAATTACATCATTATTATTAATTTTTGTTATATTTGTTGTTATAGCACTATGATTAGGGGAAATTCTTAATTACTCTCAAATAAATGTGCATTATATGGTTTTGATAAATTTTAAATAATTTCTTAAAACTGTCACATATGTATTAATATTGTTTAATATGTAAAATTCTGAGTTGTAGGCTTATATAGAGTAATATATTGGTATACATAATATATATATATACTTATTTGTAATATAAATTATACAACAGTTGCATGCCAGTACTGGAGTCAGTATTAATTTTTTAAATGCTAAAGTGTAATGTGGGCGTGTCTCTGGTTGCGTATCTTGTCCTGCGGCGCCGCTTCGCCTCTGATTCACCCGTTATGTAAAGCGGGAGAAGTGAACGCGCTCCACCGCGGGCAAACAGACAGACAGGACGCAGAGCGAGAGACAATGAGGGAGAACGACAGGATGGAGGTGGGGGGGGCAGAGAGATGAATTTTCGATGGAATGAAGGATGAAAGACTGACGGAGGGAGGGAGGGAGGGGAGGGAGGCTGTAATTACGGCCTTTAGTTGTGTTCACTGAGCTCATGAAGGCACATGCTGACCCAGATACTGCCTGATTTAACTTACTGAAAAAGTGACTGTGTGTGTGTGTGTGCGTGTGTGTGTTTTGGGAAGCCTGTAAGGAGGCCGGCGCGGTTGTAACCTGACAGGCAGCAATCACCGGGCGCTGTGCGGCAGTAGCGCTGCGTCTGCTGATGGTAATTGCTGCTCCTCTCCTCGCCGCCGCATTCCCTCCTGCCACAGGAAACAGAGAAATGCGCCCGCAAGTAACCCGCTGCTGATTGGCTGGCGCTGTCATTTACCTCTGACCTGCTGGTTCATCATTCTCATCCTGTGCTGTACATGTGTGCCCTCCTGTGTGTGTGTGTGTTGCTCCAGAGATGAGAAGCTCGATTCTGCCAAACAGGATTCTAAGATGGCGCCATATATTTGGGAAATATGATCGCAATTCTGCATAAATCGGCCGATCGGCGCTGGCCTGAATGCAGTTGGAGGGGCGTGGCCTCCAGCAGGGTGTGGTGGGGAGAGATTGGGGGCGGGGTTGAAAACTGGGTCAGCTCCTCGACGCACAGTTCAACTTTTCAACTGTGTCTCAACAAATGTCTCCCGGAAGCCGCTCGGTTCCTTCGCCATCAAGTCCTGCTGAACTCGGCCCCCCCCCTCCCGAGTGTGACGGATGCGTGGGGACGCTGTCTGCGGAAAACAAGGCCCTGCCCGAAATTCGGTAACATTCAAAACAAGCTCGGCGCTCAACGCAAACACTCGCTGGGACGGGCCAGCCAGACGCGGGAAGCTGGACCGCCGGGGACCGAGGAAACCCAAGACCCCGGGCGTGTTATTCTCCCCCCTCGCTGATCTGCGTCGTGCCTTTAGCCCGCCGCTGACCTCGTTCTGACGCGAGGGCCGGAATCCATTTGGTGGACGGAGACCTCGGGCGCGAACAAGATGGCGTCACGCGGCGCCCTGGTCTGGTCTCCGCTTTTTTCCGTTTAAATATTCGCGTAACGCTCTCATGCCTCCGGCCATCTCGGCCTGTTTCGTATGCAGAAAAAATCTATGATTCTTTTCAGTCTTAAATTTCGGCCTTTTTTACGTTCCTGAAGTTTGTCATTTCCAGCCGCTACCCTGCTTTCCTGCCCTCGCAGTGTGTGTGTGTGTGTGTGTGTGTGTGTGTGTGTGTGACAGGCTCATAATATCGGATTGCACAGCCTGTTCTGACCAAATGTGAATTTTATACTTGGGTGAACACAGACTTTACACTTTCATTAGCTCACATTCTCCTCAGCGGTGCAAGCGCCATGTCTGGGGACGGGCAGGGGGAGGGGGGCGTCGGCCCCAAGAGTTGTGCTGCGATTTGCCCCATATTGCGTCGTCTCACACACACACACACACACAAGCTCACACGTGTATTATGGACACACACACACACACACACCTTGGCGTTGAGCGGCAGTGATCGGAGCGGAAGGGGAACACCGTCGGTTCTAAACCGGGACGTGAGCACAATCCTGCGTGGGTCACCTGATACAAACCTCAACGTTCACCGCAGACACACCCACAATGGGGACACTGTTCACAACTGACAATGAGGACCTTACACACACACACACTCACAATCGGGCACATCCACTCATTCTTTATCCATATTTTCACTCCCTTTCATTGGTTCGATTTATCTATTTATTTATCTATCTGTCCGTCATTAATCTATTAATCTATCTAGCAAGGTAAAAAAGGTAAAGGTAAAAGAAAACATCAGCTTTCCAGAGAAAATATCATAATTAAGTATCATAATAACATTGTTAGTAAATTTATTATACTTATTATAATTATAATTGCTGTTTAAACGCTTGGATAAGGAATCATTTGCATTCATGAACCCAGGCGAGCGAAAGGCGGCCATGGGATACGAGAATTGTTCCTGTCAGGGTTCCCCCCTCGAGATGAAAGCAAATGCTGGGTCTGTCCAACGCAATTAATGCAGAGTTTGTGTTTCCTCCTTCTCCTCCTCCACCCCACTGCTTCTCTCTCCACGTTCTTTCGCTCAGTTCAAAGTTCCGCGCTCTTAAGGAGCTTGTTGCCTTTTGTTCTGTCTTCATCTCCAGATAATTGTCTTCGCTGCGGCTTCAGCGCTGGACTCGTGTCGTCCACAGTGCCTGGCTGTGCGGCGTCCAGGAATGAAATGATGGTAAATAAAGGAGTGAGGGGCCACTGCCATCACTCAGCTGGATAATGGCTCATGTGTCACACTCTACGAGCCATGCAAACACACACACACACATTCAGCACACACGAGAATTCTATACTTCTTTCTGTGTTTGTCTGTCCCAGGTGATATTCTCTCTCTCTCTCTCTCTCGGGGTCGTGCCAGGGGCAGTGGTTAGAGAAGTGTACGGGAACACGCAGCTCTTCAGGCCGCCCACTGACCGAGCAAATCTTGCCTCTCATGTCACTTTCAGTGCTGGTGGGTTTTTCTTTTTCCTCCCGTCACAAAATGCAGACAGAGAGAGAGAGAGAGAGAGAGAGAGACCACTTTATTACACACCAATCATGTTACAAAAGTCAAATACGATAAAATCAACCGAACAAAATAAACAGAAAACCACACAAAGTGAAAGCAGGGAGTACAATGTGCTGTTCATCGGTGACCGGCGCTGATGTCTGCAGTGCTCACTATCATGCAGTGACTGGGAACGAAGCTCAGCGTTTACTGTTCGTAACAATAATATTCATGTTCATAATTCAAATTGGCCGGTGGTGGCCTAGCGGTTAAGGAAGCGGCCCCGTAATCAGAAGGTTGCCGCGTCAAATCCCAGTCCGCCAAGGTGCCACTGAGGTGCCACTGAGCAAAGTACCGTCCCCACACACTGCTCCCCGGGCACCTGTCATGGTGCCCGCTGCTGACCAAGGGTGATGGTTAAATACAGAGGACACGTTTCACTGTGTCACCATGTGCTGTGTATCACAATGACAATCACTTCAAATGCTATAATAAAATACACATTAAAATTGTACAAACTTTAAATAACATTTGCACATTATATTATATTATATTATCCAATCAACATGGATATTTTGGTGAATAAAAAATATTAATGAATGATCTCAAAAATAAGATTATTAAATTATTTGAAAATTTTTCAAAACATTATAAAAGCAATAATTTTTATAATGCACATATAAATTAGTTAAATTTATGACTGATCCAAAAAAATCATGTAATTATGATTTAATGTTAAGCAATTTTTGTTTAATGCAGTGATATAAAAATACATGTAAAATAAATATATTTAAATTTCTGAATAAAAAGTTTTTATTTTTCTGTGTTATTTAAATTATGTCTTTTATTTATAGATGTGTATCTCATAAATCTTATATTGTCCAACACATACATATTTAAATTAATTTAGTTATAATAATAATTATTATTATTATTAGAGGCATGTATGATGATAAATTTAAGAGAGTGAGGGTGAAATAATAATAGTAATCTTAATTAATGGAAAAAAAATAATAAATTGGCTAGTACTTCAGGCTAAAAATTTGCTACAGGGACAGTGTTGAAGCACCATGCGTATTGTATTTATATTATTATTGTATATTTGTATATTGTATATTGTATATTGTGTGTGTGAGTGAGACACTTTTTACACCTGACCTGCTCCGCTGGGTTTCGCCTCGTCTGGTCTGACGTTGTTAATCAGGGGGGACAGCGGCCCCAATAAAACTTTTACATTTCGCTATAATTATCCTGAACATGAAGCTGTAAAAGCTGGACTTGGCCTGGGAGGCTTTTATCGCCACACTGATGGAACGGTGAAGAGGACGTCCACTCCCACCCCATTTCTCTCTCTCTCTGATTACATCTTGTTTGATTTAATGCTCATATCAAGCCCCAGTAACTACTGATGTGCATCATCAGCCTTCCTCAAACACTGCTCAGCCAATGAGAGCCTTCCGACGAAACAGCTCGACCAATCTCTGTTCTCCTAAACCGCAGTCGGCCTAAACCCCGCTGTCACACATTTACCACATTTATACCACGCCATCCCATAAACAATCAGACTGGACACTGAGGTCCACTGGACGTTCTTATTTTTTACCATCGACCTGCCGAGGTGGCTCTTTCACCTGGGAACACACACACACACACACACACACACACAGAGGCTCCTGATGAATTAGATGATTTGGAAAATGAATCAGACGTAATCAAATTCAAAATTAATCACCTGATTTCCACTGAGCCCATCAATTTAATTCGTCACACCACTTACCTCCTCTTCATTAAATCAGCGGCTGCAGAATAACTCATTGTTGCATGAAAAGCATATTTTAAATATATATATATCACATATATGCATGCAATATTTCACATTGTGAAGTGTGTTTTTTTACGTTTGAATGGCCGTGTGTGTACATGTCGGGTAGAGAGCGACTTTCTGCGTTAGTCACCGCTCATCGTATAAAAATAATAATAATATTATGATCGCGTCGCATCGGTGCAGTGGACGCGTGTTCCGCGATGCTGCCTGTAGTTCAGCAGCGGCGCATGAAGAGGGTTGAGTCGGGGGTCAGGCGCTGTCGGCCCGCATCCATCAGCTGGGTTCTGCATGAGCGCGGGGGGGCGGGGCTGGGGGAGGAGCTTTCTGTGGCGCAATGTGGCGGCCGGCTGACGAGGGCCAGTCAGGTGACCTGGAGGGGTTAACCCCGGGGTGGCCGACCCGGTGGAACCCTGGGTGTTGGAGCGTGAGTGACAGCGGAGTGTTGTGACGTCCCTCGACCTTTTATTTGTTCTCCTTCTCTCTGCCGCCGTGTGTCCGTCTCTCTGTTTGTTCAGTTCACACACACACACACACACACACACACACACACTGAGCTAACGAACAGTGGTGCACTCTCTGCCCCACAACAGAAGCTTTACGGAGGCCTGGCATCATTATTGTCCCATGATGTTTGGACAAGAGTGACAGTGGCGAGTGGCTGAACTTTGCAGGAAGTGATGTCACGTGACGGGGCCAGCGGTTCTCCTCGGTTGTTTGTTTGCGCCGCTGCTGAGCTCTGCTGGCGCAGGTGAGAAGGTCAGACGGCGAGTCAGACGCCACTCATCGTCAGGACGAGAACACGAGACGCCCCGGAGCATTCTGGGAGGTGGAGTTTACACCTCCGCAGTGATTTATTTCACAAATGCGCGTCCTCGACACTTGATTTATGGCTGTAAGCGCCTCGCCGGACGGTGGTTTTCGGCCAGCGGGATCACCCGTTAGCCAGCGGCGTGTGTGTGTCTGGCCCCGCCGGGCCCCCGGGAGAGCGGCGGCGGCTCCAATATCCCACGCTCAAGGCCCGTTCGCGGCGAGGAGGATATAAAATGTCCCCGGGCACGACGCCAGCGCCAAACCTGTCTCCACCGCTGCCCCGGAGAGCACGACCGCGCCGCGGCGAGGCTTCCAGGGCGGCTCCTGCAGGGGAGATGTTGTTGCAGGAATGTGTGGAAGGTGCGGAAGTGGACGTGACACCGGTTTTAACCTGCGGTGTTGGGTAACGACATTCCGCAGAAGCACAGAGATCACGGCAGCGCCTCACGTCCCCTGACAGAGAGCTGGCCGGGCCTGAACTACACAGCGCTTTATTAACGCATCGTACGGACAGAAATGTATTGTTTGGAGGGTTGGAGTTTGTTCTGGGGGTGTGGGGGACGTCAACAGTAAGGACGTAAAATATGAAATGAATGTTGTTGCCGTTCAGTAAAAACACTAAACTCAGGAGAACTGATGTTGGACACGGTGACTTTTCTGATGTTGGTTCATAATCTTGTCTTATACAATGATATTAAACGTAGTTAATAATGAACACCTTAATAATTTAATATCACGGCTCGGGTCTGCACTTAGTTTAATAAACTGGGTCATGTTTTCTCGGTGCTTTATCAGACGTGGTGCACGGGGCATGTTCAGGAATCTGCTGGACACCCACTTTTTATTACTTTTTTTTATAATAGTATATCATTCATGTATCATTGTATCAGTGTATAATTGTAATCTGTAGTTATGTAGCTATCTCAGGACCACGCCCACCAAGAAGAAACCGATCAAAAAACAATCTTATGCAGATGCGTAATACCACTTTTTATTCGGTGTGTGATTGCAATGGTGGCTGCGGTGTTTCGCTCATCGCCCCCCAACCGCCTCCAACGACTCCGGCACGGTTCTAAACGACTGTTCTGCTCGTTCATCTGTTCATTTTAATGGGAATTAAGGAACAATCTCGTGGGATAAGCGTCCCGTTAGTAAAATCACGCCCTGGCAGCCACACCCGTGAGCGGTGGCGAAGCAGAACTGTCCGCTGGGGGATCGCCGCCTGCCGAACTAGTGTTGCACCTCGCGGTGTGTGGTGTTTTATTCACAATCCAACTGATTTACGAGAAACAAAACCACTGGCAGTTTGTAATGTCTTTTTTTTTTTATGAATGACTTATTAAATATCATAATATCAAGTATTTCATGACTATTTATCAGAGACCGACTTTACTGACATTTTCTATTAACTTCATAAAGGTTTCAAAAGAACATTCACAAGTAGAAGATGTCCCAGCCTCACGAGAAACGGAAACTTCAACTTTGAAGTGGCATCAGGACGTCGCTGGCAGCGCGTAACCGTTTGAGGTCGGCAAATGATTTTTCCCATGAGGCCGAGCAGAAAAAATGTCGGCAGCTGTTTCATATGCAGCACATGTGAACCCGCTAGAGAAGGTATTTCCAGAGTCATCATAAAACTGGCACACCATCTGTACTGGCAGAACTGAGGATGGCACAACACACAGACGAGTGTGTGTGTGTGTGTGTGTGTGTGTGTGTGTGTGTGTGTGTGTGTGTGTGTGTGTGTAATGAGGTATTTGGGTGTTAAAGTCATGGTTTGAAAAAACTGAAAACAGGAGTCTCTTGTTTCTTTTTCTTTCCGTACTCTGAAAAGAGAGAAGACAGAATTAGTGTAAGATTTTGTCCCGTACGCCAAAGTGAGAGGGGAGAGCAGAGAATGAGCTTGGAATTTTGTTACGTACTACAAGGCGACAAAAAGGGAGAGCAGAATTAATATAGAAATTTGGTTTCTACATTAAGAAGGGAGAGCAGAATTAGAGTAGAATTTTGTCCCAATCTACACAGTGAGAAGGGAGAGCAGAATTACAGTAGAATTTGGTTCTGTACTCCACAACAGTAAAAAGGGAGAGCAGAATTAGAGTAGAATTTGGTTCCGTACTCCACAACAGTAAGAATGGGGAGCAGAATTAGTGTAGAATTTTGTTCCGTACTCCACAACAGTAAGAAGGGAGAGCAGAATTAGAGGAGAAATTTGTTCCGTACTCCACAACAGTAAGAAGGGAGAGCAGAATTAGAGTAGAATTTTGTTCCGCACTCCACTGTGTCGAGAAGGGAGAGCAGAATTAGTTTAGAATTTGGTTCTGTACTCCACAACAGTAAAAAGGGAGAGCAGAATTAGAGTAGAATTTTGTTCCGTACTCCACTGTGTCGAGAAGGGAGAGCAGAATTAGAGTAGAATTTGGTTCCGTACTCCACAACAGTAAGAAGGGAGAGCAGAATTAGAGGAGAATTTGGTTCCGTACTCCACAACAGTAAGAAGGGAGAGCAGAATTAGAATAGAATTTTGTTTCGTACTCCACTGTGTCGAGAAGGGAGAGCAGAATTAGAGTAGAATTTGGTTCCGTACTCCTCTGTGTTGAGAAGGGAGAGCAGAATTAGAGTAGAATTTTGTTCCGTACTCCACTGTGTCGAGAAGGGAGAGCAGAATTAGAGTAGAATTTGGTTCCGTACTCCACAACAGTAAGAAGGGAGAGCAGAATTAGAAGAAGAATTTGGTTCCGTACTCCACAACAGTAAGAAGGGAGAGCAGAATTAGAGGAGAATTTTGTTCCGTACTCCACAACAGTAAGAAAGGAGAGCAGAATTAGAGTAGAATTTGGTTCTGTACTCCACATCAGTAAGAAGGGAGAGCAGAATTAGAGTAGAAATTTGTTCCGTACTCCACAACAGTAAGAAGGGAGAGCAGAATTAGAGTAGAATTTGGTTCCGTACTCCTCTGTGTTGAGAAGGGAGAGCAGAATTAGAGTAGAATTTTGTTCCGTACTCCACTGTGTCGAGAAGGGAGAGCAGAATTAGAGTAGAATTTGGTTCCGTACTCCACAACAGTAAGAAGGGAGAGCAGAATTAGAAGAAGAATTTGGTTCCGTACTCCACAACAGTAAGAAGGGAGAGCAGAATTAGAGTAGAATTTGGTTCTGTACTCCACATCAGTAAGAAGGGAGAGCAGAATTAGAGTAGAAATTTGTTCCGTACTCCACAACAGTAAGAAAGGAGAGCAGAATTAGAGTAGAATTTGGTTCTGTACTCCACATCAGTAAGAAGGGAGAGCAGAATTAGAGTAGAAATTTGTTCCGTACTCCACATCAGTAAGAAGGGAGAGCAGAATTAGAGGAGAATTTTGTTCCGTACTCCACAACAGTAAGAAAGGAGAGCAGAATTAGAGTAGAATTTGGTTCTGTACTCCACATCAGTAAGAAGGGAGAGCAGAATTAGAGTAGAAATTTGTTCCGTACTCCACAACAGTAAGAAGGGAGAGCAGAATTAGAGTAGAATTTTGTTCCGTACTCCACTGTGTCGAGAAGGGAGAGCAGAATTAGTTTAGAAATTGGTTCTGTACTCCACAACAGTAAGAAGGGAGAGCAGAATTAGAGTAGAAATTTGTTCCGTACTCCACAACAGTAAGAAGGGAGAGCAGAATTAGAGTAGAATTTTGTTCCGTACTCCACTGTGTCGAGAAGGGAGAGCAGAATTAGTTTAGAAATTGGTTCTGTACTCCACAACAGTAAGAAGGGAGAGCAGAATTAGAGTAGAATTTTGTTCCGTACTCCACAACAGTAAGAAGGGAGAGCAGAATTAGTGTAGAAATTTGTTCCGTACTCCACAACAGCAAGAAGGGAGAGCAGAATTAGAGTAGAATTTTGTTCCGTACTCCACTGTGTCGAGAAGGGAGAGCAGAATTAGAGTAGTATTTGGTACTGTACTCCACAACAGTAAGAAGGGAGAGAAGAATTAGAGTAGAATTTGGTTCTGTACTCCACATCAGTAAGAAGGGAGAGCAGAATTAGAGGAGAATTTGGTTCTGTACTCCACAACAGTAAGAATGGGGAGCAGAATTAGTGTAGAAATTTGTTCCGTACTCCACAACAGTAAGAAGGGAGAGCAGAATTAGTTTAGAATTTGGTTCTGTACTCCACAACAGTAAGAAGGGAGAGCAGAATTAGAGTAGAATTTGGTTCTGTACTCCACAACAGTAAGAATGGGGAGCAGAATTAGTGTAGAAATTTGTTCCGTACTCCACAACAGTAAGAAGGGAGAGCAGAATTAGTTTAGAATTTGGTTCTGTACTCCACAACAGTAAGAAGGGAGAGCAGAATTAGAGTAGAATTTGGTTCTGTACTCCACAACAGTAAGAAGGGAGTGCAGAATTAGTGTAGAAATTTGTTCCGTACTCCACAACAGTAAGAAGGGAGAGCAGAATTAGAGGAGAATTTGGTTCCATACTCCACAACAGTAAGAAGGGAGAGCAGAATTAGAGTAGAATTTTGTTCCGTACTCCACTGTGTCGAGAAGGGAGAGCAGAATTAGTTTAGAATTTGGTTCTGTACTCCACAACAGTAAGAAGGGAGTGCAGAATTAGTGTAGAAATTTGTTCCGTACTCCACAACAGTAAGAAGGGAGAGCAGAATTAGAGGAGAATTTGGTTCCATACTCCACAACAGTAAGAAGGGAGAGCAGAATTAGAGTAGAATTTTGTTCCGTACTCCACTGTGTCGAGAAGGGAGAGCAGAATTAGTTTAGAATTTGGTTCTGTACTCCACAACAGTAAGAATGGGGAGCAGAATTAGTGTAGAAATTTGTTCCGTACTCCACAACAGTAAGAACGGAGAGCAGAATTAGTTTAGAATTTGGTTCTGTACTCCACAACAGTAAGAAGGGAGAGCAGAATTAGAGGAGAAATTTGTTCCGTACTCCACAACAGTAAGAATGGGGAGCAGAATTAGTGTAGAAATTTGTTCCGTACTCCACAACAGTAAGAAGGGAGAGCAGAATTAGAGGAGAAATTTGTTCCGTACTCCACAACAGTAAGAAGGGAGAGCAGAATTAGAGTAGAATTTGGTTCTGTACCCCACAACAGTAAGAAGGGAGAGCAGAATTAGTGTAGAAATTTGTTCCGTACTCCACTGTGTCGAGAAGGGAGAGCAAAATTAGTGTAGAAATTTGTTCCGTACTCCACTGTCTCAGTAGTTCTGATTAAATCATGCTCAACTTTCATAGGGACATTTTAATCGCCGGGGTCACATGTCAAAGTCGGCATCTTTAAAGTAGCCTTTGCAGATTAAGCATCCAGGCACTGATCGATGGGAGCTGCAAGGGCTCATGGGTAACAAGGACTCCTTCTGTTCTCCGCGGGACGTCTGGATGAGGCCAGTGGCTTTTTCCGTAGTGCAGCCATCCAGGAAAGTGCCCGGCGTTCGCCTGATGGCCCCCGTATTTATTTTCTCGTCCCCTCGCCACGTGAGCCCCGGCCTCGCTCTTCCCCTCGCCGACTGCTCCGCTCCTCCGGACGGCCATTGATTTCTGCAGATCAGTATTCATTAAGTGAGGATGAAACTCAAGGTTGGATAAACAGACGGAAGATTTCCACCGCCGAGCGGCTGAAAGGAATCGGATGTCGGCCGCGCTTAATATGCGCCGCATGGCCGGGCGGCGGAGCATCGGAAGATTGCGTCTCTTGTTTTCCTTCCTGAGACAGAATTGGTGGCGGTGAAGTCATGGTTCGAGCGAGGCGGCTGCCGTCTCTGATCTGACTTTAAATGGGGGAGCGCAGATGGCAGCTCTGCGGTGCGGAGGAGAAAGGGCCTGACAGGAAAATAAAGGAAGAAGGTGGAAATGCACCTCTCACCTGCCAGAGAATGATCGTCCCCGTCACATTAACTCGGAGAGACAGACTTGATCATCGCTCGTTTTTCACCGCGCCAAGAACGACATCCAGCAGCGCTCCACAGCAGCTCGGCACAAGCCACGGCATCGTCGTAAATGATAATCATGCGCAGTTCATTATGGCTTTGTATAAAATATTTGTATTTGGCAACAAATGGAACATGTTTGAGACTAAAATTGAACATTCAGTGTGGGGCAAAACACTACATATATAACAGATATGACCTCTGACATATGATCCATATTCCCTACTCAAATACTTGAGTAATTTTCCATGTAACAGGTTGGTGGCCTAGTGGGTTAGAGACTCGCCTATTAAGCAGAACACCCCACTGTCCCATATTCAAACCCAACGTACCACCATTGTATCCATGAGGTGGTAGGAGCCTAGTGGGTAACACGCTCACCTATGAACCAGAAGACCCAGGTTCAAACCTCGCTTACTACCATCGTGTCCCTGAGCAAGACACTTAACCCTGAGTGTGTCCAGGGGGGGACTGTCCCTGTAACTACTGACTGTAAGACTGTAAATGTAAATGTTGTTTCACTATGTACTGTCTGTAGCTGAAATGACAATCTTCAAATGTAAATGAGAAAGAGCCAGTGCCACTGGGTGCAAAAGTCTCCAGTTCGGTGGTACCTGTTCACCTGATTATTGGGTCTTGTGTGTGTGTGTGTGTGTGTGTGTGTGTGTGTGTGTGTGTATATATATATATATATATATATATATATATGCATTAAATCTGCATATATATATGCATTAAACATTGACGTTTTCATGCCATTTATCTGTTCAAATTGATGAACATTTTGATCAGCTGCCTGATATTTGTGCTTTAATCTTTATTCCATTTTTGGCCTGTTCTTTCTCACCAGTGTGGAATAATAATTTTTGTCCACCAGGAGTTCCGAGACCACTTTGATCGCCTGACAAGTCTTTTCCATCTTCACTATAATAAGATTCTGAATAGGTCTCATCCTAAAAGTGATTATTCATTCCTGGGTGAAAAATGCTCGTATGGATCATTAACGGTTGAGGACGTCGGCCGTCTGTTGATGCATGAAAAAGCCATCAGCTCTAAAACCACAAGAGCATTTTATTCCCGTTCCGTGTTGGACCATTTCTTCTGTCTTTATGCCAGTTGGATCTTCTTTATTCTTGTGTTTCTAATTGAAAGCGCAGAGCAGGAGTCAGTCAGGTGAGGTACCAGGTGTCCACAGCGTGTAGAAGCGTCTGGGGGCTGGTTCGTGTGGTGGGAGGGGCTGCAGATATCCCACAGTCCTCCGCTCCGCGGACGCTCGAAAGACGGGTCACGCGAGACAACAAGGCTTCCTTTTCTTACTCTCTCCTCCGCTCTCTCCCTCCTGTCCTCCTTGAGGAATATTAATGGGCGAGGCGCTTCCTCTGCTGTCGCCCGCATGATTGGGGGCCTGTCTGGGGCCGTAAAACCGCTGTAGGATTGATTGGCCCTTCAGTATCAGCCTCACAGGCGGCCGATCTGGCGGAGATAGCAGCGACGGGTCATTACTGCCCTCGGCCGAGAGAAAGACGGAGCGGGGTAATAATACCGGGGGAGAGAGGAATCTGCATTAAAGTCGGGCCGGGGCCGTGCCGGTGGACCCAGGTAATTGCGGTGCTGATCTCCAGCCCCCATCGGTTTATTTGTTTGCCCGTGTGTCTGTGTGTGAATGAGACCTCAGCGACTGTAGCGGCAGGAACGGAATGGAAATGGGAGCGGCACTAGGCGATAGCGAATAATGGATGAGCCAGAGCAACGTGGGCCAACCGGCCTCTCCATCCACAGCAGAAGAAGAAAGAAGCCAATAACTTGACGGAAAATGTTGCTGAGGGCCTGAATGTAATTGTATAAAAACCACAACAAGGTGGAGGAGATTAAAGGTGCAGTAGAACATGGACCTTTCATGCCTCGTCTTCTTGAACAAATGCTGGTCCTGCCTGAACAAGAGGGGGCAGAAAAGAGGAACATTATTATTTTTTATTTTTTTTATGTTGGTCCAGTGTGACGATCAGAGTTGAACTCATGTTAAAATATAAACTTCCCTCTGGGATGATCTACCTATCTATCGATCCGCCCAAAACGGGACCAACTCGCAGCGTTGTGCATGTTGTATCTAACCTGAGCATCAAGGCATTTTTCATAGACTCAAGAGAACCTAATTGAAACTTTTTAAATCAATTTCAATCAATGTTGTTCCCAACTCGCTCCTCCTGTACCTCCGTACCTCCAACTCGCTCCTCCTGCTTGACTGGTCTTCTGGGCGATGCAGGGATGACGCCAGCGGCAGCCGGAATCGCGATCAATTCATCAGCGAGCAAAAACAGAGAGCCAGACTCGGAACGGAAGGAGCTCGCCTGGCAGCGAGAGAGAGCACCACTTGTGTTTAAACGAGCGAGTGAGAGATGAAGGCCGGGGGAGCGAATAAAGGGAGAAATAAACTAAGCTAATCCCTGACAAGCAGCCATAATAAACACAGCGTTTGACCTCTCCGTGCTTGCAGCTCAGAAGCATTGATCACGTAATCTCAGTTCACACACCAGGAGCGGTCTGGAGAAGGTGTTCAACAGGACGAACGGATTAGGAACACCAGAGGCTCCTCCTGTCGTGGGTTTAATCTGCTGCAGGCTAACAGCTCCTGTTGAGACTTTCAGATTTCAACATTCGTACATTCAGTTTCTAAATTTTGATCAGATTAACGTTCATTAAAGTGAGGTCCGCCACCTCCAAAACACTGACTGCTAATTGTCGATGAGGAGACCAACGTCCTTATGATTTGGGCCTGTCAGTATGACAGACCATTTACTATTGTGCTGGGAATTCAGTACTTTTACTACTATTGTGCTGGGACAAACCATTTACTACTGTGCATACCCATTAAAGCTAGGGTCCTTCCACCGACATATCGGGCGAGTCGGTGGAAAAACCCGGAAAACTGGGAAAAGGCAAAAAGAAGATGCGTTACATTCAAAGCTGCCACTCTAAGACCAAAGGCCTGACCTCTCTGCACAACATGACATATTGGTGGCTTCATTGGGGCCTATGGTACGCCCACAGACTTGAAAAAGTGTGAAAAAACTGGGGTTTTATTAGAATTTGCACTGACATGGTCACGAATTTCATGTCATGACTTTTCATTCCGCACAGTTTGACATATGGCTTGGCTCAGTGGGATTTACGGTCCACGCGCAATTCCCCCAAAAGCATTTTCGGAACTCGTTTATTATTCTTGTCCAAAACTTGACTTTTTGGGACTTTGTGTCCAGATGGTTAGACATGATGTTGTTTCGTAGATCTTGCCAAGACCGACGTATTGACATATGGCTTGCCTCTGTCCGGATCACGCACAATTTTAAAAAAATTTTTTTTTTATGTATTTTTTTAGTGACTTTATTCGGCACTTAATGCGGGTCGTACCAAAGCATGCACATCGGTAAGCTATATATCAAAAATTAGTACTTTATCGTGTGAGGTGTGCTTTTATAAGCGAGTGGGAGATGGCGTGTCTGAGCTATTGATGCTCAAACAGGGTCAATTCCCTATAGGAATCTATTGAATGCTAATTTTAGCATTGGTAGCATTTTTAAAATGGGGCCCCTTACAAGTAGTACTGCTAGAGTGTCATTGCCAACAAAGGGGGCCCTACAAGGATTAATGCTATTATAGATTAATTCTCCAAATGTCACCAAATTTAACGTGATGCATCTTGCCCCGCCCTGTTAGCATCTCTGATGTAAGCATGCTAGCATTAGCGTCTCCAAATTTCACGTGACCGCCTGTACCATCGGCTACTTCATAAAACCACCAGCTTTAGAGGCCACGCGCGTTCCTGTGACCAACGCCGGGACAGGCCCATCAAAAATTTGTCTTGGAATTTTGGTTTCTGGTTAATAGCTATTATCATGCTGTCAAAATCTGAACATGGTTACAACTTTCAGGTTAGCATTTTAGCATCAGCGACATTCTATTAAGAACACAGCTTGATGCAGTAACATCAAGGCTGGTTAGTTCGCTTACTAGCTAGGAAATCAGCTAAAAACACAAGTTTTTAAATCAAGTTTGAGACGTTTATTTCATTCAATATGTTTCAATCAGCGCATTAGTATTTTCCAGCGCTTATAAATAAACATACACAACAGTTAGCAGATTGTGAAGGGAAACTAGCTAGGGACAGTGGTCAGAAGGTTGCCGGTTTGAATCCCGAGGTGCCACTGAGCAAAGTATCATCCCCAAACACTGCTCCCTGGGTGCCTGTCATGGGTTAAAAGCAGAGCACACACAGGTCTCCACTTCACTTTTTCACTTTCAGCTGAACTCAACAAAAAAATGCAGCAGACAAAAACATGCTCACGCCAGCTTTAATTTATTCTGCTGCATTAAGCACTTCAATAAACATACTTGTACATGGAAATATGGTGTAGAAAGGAACTAGTCTCGGTGAGAGCAATTTGCTGATATTTGCTGATATATATAGTCCCTGTTTTCACTCCCTGTTCCAGGAGTTGGAGGAGCTGCCTGATGCTAGAACCCGATTTCCTCGGTTCCTCGTTTCATCTTAAAGGTCATTGCTGCCTGACCCCTGGCTTCATTTGCTGAACTAGTAGAGAAAGTTGGTTTGTGTACTGGCCTCAGTAAGTGAAATTCTGAACTCCAGACACCTCTGCTCAGTAAAACTACTTGAAATTCCATAAATCATATACAGAGAATGAACCTTTGCATTTACAGTTCATCACATAAATGTCATGCACCATGTAAGTCCTTCTCTTACATGGCATTACGAGTGAATGAGGGTGAAGCCAGCCTGCCTCTGTGTCATGTTTCTGCTCTTTATCTCGCCTTCCCTGGACAATGGTACAGGTGTTCGGGGGTCTTACGGGGCTTTGCTGCGCCCCGACAGCAGATGTGTTCCGGCTTCCTCTCTGTCGCCATGGAGTCTCCTTCCATGCCCACCAATCAAAGCGCCATTTAACCCCAGACAGGTGCGGTACCCAACCCTGCCTGCTCCCCCTTCCATCCTGAAAAGAGGACGGAAGAATAAAGAGCGTTTATCTGTGAATGAGTCTGACCACCGACTGATTAGAGCCTCTCTATTTCCTCCAGTTCCACACCGGCGCTCCGTTCTCAGCCAATCAGGCGCTTCCGAGTTGAGTCAGGTGGACTCAAATGCAGAAAAGAAGACTGTGTTTGGGGTTCTTTTGAGCGAACGACAATTCAATGAGCTTCGACGGACAGACGGCACCCCCCAAAAATCAGACCTATTCTGAAAATCTTTTGGAGATTTGTTGCCATCCAGGACAGAATAAGATGCAGTAACTGCAGGACTGGTATTAAAGAGTCCATTATTAGTGTCCACAGAAGAGTTATTTGTCCATTCTAGAGAGAATAGAGACAGCCAAGACTGTCCAGACCTATGGGCCTGATGCTCTGGTACATCTAAAACCAACCAATCTTGGTGGAACATTCCCTGATTCCAGGGTAGAAACATTAAAAACCATATAGCTTGGTTAAAAAAACATGCACGGCTTTTACTAGTCAAACCCACAAACCACAAATGCTAAGTTGGATGATTCTGAGCAGCATGGTTTCTTATCGTTATTAAAAATATACATTTTTTTATCCGTCCTCTGCACAGCACCAGGTAGAAAGCTGATGAAACCATGCAGGCCGAGACCTTGTATGGACCGCATGCCACTGTTCTCGTTCTGTTCTTGTGTGGTGGTTCTTCTTTAATGCCTCACGTGGCACCACTGAGGATTCGAACCGGCAACCTTCCGATTGCGGGTCTGTTTGGGGGGCCGAACGGGTCTGGGCGGGTACGTGACCCCGGATCTGCTTCTCGCCTCCTGCTTCCTTCAGAATGTCGGGCTCCAGACTGGACCGAGTTCAGAGTGGTGACTTTCACGGGAAGTTCTTTGGAAAAAAAATCGCGGCCCGGCGAAAAAAGCCCGGAGACAGAAAGACAAGGGCACATTGGGGCTGACACCGCGTTCATCAAGCGGCCCTTCTGACTCGGCGCCCGTCAAACGAGGGGGGAAAAGGGCGAGAAGAATGAGCGGCGGGTACGCCGCGAGACATGTGGAGATATTAATGAGGTCATTCGTTTCAGCGCCGAGCAGTGTTTTTCTCCGCAGGTGGGCGGCGGATGTTGTCTGGACTCGGTTCGGTGTGTGACACGTCCCTAATTAACTCGGGCCCATTGTGGAACGTCACCCGGCAGCTGCGACAGAGACGGCGGCCACGCCCTTGTAGCGACAACCTCGGGGGGACATCACCGTCTGTCCTCCAACTCTCAGAGTCTCCCGTAGCCGCCCTTTCTCCATCCTTCATCTAATTAAATCTGCAGAGGAATCCCTACCTTCACATTTTATTGTTATTCCAGATGTTACCGTACTAAATCGTAGTTCTCGGACTAAAACCCAGAATGAAGCTGCCCCTGCATGTAACCCGGGCCCAATCTGGACTTTGATTGAATGGTGGCTGATGGGAATGTTATTTTGGCCCACCCAGGGACGAAAAGGACGATTTGGGGGCAGTGGGGGCCTAGCGGTTAAGGAAGCAGCCCCATAATCAGAAGGTTGCCGGTTCGAACCCCGATCCGATCAAAAAAACACCGAGGTGCCACTGAGCAAAGCACCGTCCCCACACACTGCTCCCCGGGCGCCTGTCATGGCTGCCCACAGCTCACTCAGGGTGATGGGTTAAATGCAGAGGACAAATTTCACTGTGTGCACCGTGTGCTGCGCTGCTGTGCATCACAAAGACAATCACAATACTTTCACTACTGCGACGTAACGGCAATAACCGAGCTGAACCCGTGACCTCAGCACATCAACGGCGGCGCTGAGTGGGGGCGCCCGACCCCGACTCTTCTCGTTCCATTCAAACACGCCGCTCGTGAGTTGCTGTTTACCCGTTGTTTACCTGTTTGGTGAAGGTCACGTACACTTTGTGTGTATGCGCGTGTGTGTGTGTGTGTGTGTGTCTCGCTCTCTCTCACAGCCAGACCGCTTTTAAAAGGACTCGGGGACGTAACCGCCGCCCGGTAAACCTCTTCCTTCTTTTTTATGTATTTTCTTGCACTTCTTGCAACAGTCTGACGGGAGTCATGAAAAAAAAAAACACTCTTTATTCTCACCATCGAAATTCAATAAGACAGTTTAAAGGCTCAAACGAGCACAAACACACCACTTCAGTGTGCGACAGGCCAATCTCAGCGTCTCACACACACACACACACACACACACACACACACACGGTCTGACAGCTGGAAAGAAAAGTATTGAGCGCCTCACGCCGATTAGAAATCCCCCGACTGCCGCGCCCGTCGTCAGCTAATAAAAAAACATCAAAAACAGCCGTCAGGTACGAATGGCGTTGTGTTCACCGGCTCCACCCGTCTGCTGACCACTCCCCATTCATCAGGTGACCGACACCCACTGTCCACCATCAGGCCAAACGGTGTGTGTGTTTCTTCATCATTCGCCGGAGAAACACGGCCCAACGACCTTCCGGAATGAACACACACACACACACACACACACACACTCTCGCTCCGTGCTAAATCCTCTCCGCAGTTATGGATGTCACTCTAATAGCAGAGTAAATGGTGTGAGGAAATCCATTTGGAAAATTGCTTGAATTCTTCTCATTGTCATTAGGCGACGAGGGGAAGACGGGGTGATGAAGACGGCCTTCTCGCGGGCGCGGCCGCACCCCACACGCGCCTCTGGGCGTCGACTACACACCTGCAAACACACAACAGATCCGCAAGCAGGAAAACGTGCCTGTCCTATTGGCCCTCCTCGTGATAACGTCACATTTACATTTACATTTACAGCATTTATCAGATGCCCTTATCCAGAGCGACTTACAATCAGTAGTTACAGGGACAGTCTCCCAGGAGCAACTTAGGGTTAAGTGTCAATGGTAGTTAGTGGGATTTGAACCTGGGTCTTCTGGTTCATAGGCGAGTGTGTTACCCACTAGGCTACTAACACCCTGTCACTGTAGATGCCACAATAAATGGGAATGGTAATGAGTGGTAGTAGCCTAGCGGGTAACACACTCACACCAGAAGACCCGGGTTCGAACCCCACTTACTACCATCGTGTCCCTGAGCAAGACCCCCCCCGGGTGTCTCCAGGGGGGGACTGTCCCTGTAACTACTGACTGTAAGTCACTCTGGATAAGGACGTCTGGTAAATGCGGTAAATGTAAATGTAAATGAATATTGGTTGTGGATTGTGCTGCACGTGATATTTAAGTCCCACCTCAAGCTGACAAATGTGGGTCGCGCAGTGCATTGTGGGCAATTCACCTTCACACTCTCATCTACGTGCCATACGTGTCGTCCCAGTTCTCTTTGTAACGTTGTGTGTGTGTGTTGCGTTACAGTAGAGAACTTCACTTGGACGTCGCCATTTCTCGCTCTGATAATTAGCCCATTAAATCAGGGACGTGGTGACGAGCAGAAGTGCGGCGCTGCAGCCGGCCACCGGCCAGAGAGACACAGAACCCGAACCATCTGTTCCGTAATGTCTGTTCAGTCAGCCAACCCACCCACACGCACACACACACATACGCACACACAGCAGTAAACGTTCATATCTCCGTGTAAATTATCATTTTTTTACTGAATCGCTTGACGTGGTTCTGCACGCAGCTCCAGTAATCGGTGAATATTGACCAGACGTCAGACCCTGGTGCTTCTTATGGGACGCGGTTTTTATTTTTCCTCGGATAAGAGTATTAAAATCGGAGCCTTTCTCGCTCCCCGCCGCGCCCATAAATAGACGTGACCTTTCGGTAAAAACTGGAGACGCGATGCGGACGGGTGGGGCAGCTCTCACCCCGACCGATAGGAAATTCGCCAGGTGTGTGTGTGTGTGTGTGTGTGTGTGTGTGTACGCCTCCGTGATGTATGTTTGTGTGTACGAGCTGCAGTGCTGATTGTATCTCGTTTGATTTATTTGTCCCGCTCTCGGCAGTGGCTGACTGACAGCCGAGTCCCCGTGACCCCTGTGAGGCTCCGGCATCCATCACCCCCGTCCCCGCCTTCTGACATCACCTGATGTACACACCACTCCTGTCACAGTGTGTGTGTGTGTGTGTGTGTGAAGAGATTGTGTACAGACCCTTCAAGTCCATGTAACGCATCCTGTTATCTGTGTAAAGAGTGTGTGTAAATCTGGGCTCCTACATACACGTGTGTTGGTTTTGTCTGATCTCAGATCAGTTGAGAGGTCGCTGTGTTATCAGTTTCATCTCCTGTACATCAGGGCGTCGTCAGCATCAGTAATTTGATCTTTGACCTCATCACAGTGGACACGGGAGAAAGGTGTGGAGAGTGTAGTCATGTCCTGTGATCGTGTTCATGTCAGGTGTGTGTGTGTGTGTTTAATAGAGCCTCACACACACAGTGAGGGGTGTGAGTGTATATCAGTGTGTTCAGATTCTCTCAGCAGGGTCTCCTGACACAGATAATGGAGGAGACGGTCCCCAGCGCAGGGGAGGCGGGGCTTCGTCCCTCCGCGTGGGGCAGGGGTCTCAGGAGACGCTGGCTGGACAAGAGGCCGAGTCCCGGTGGCTGATGGGAAATCTGGTCCAAGCGCGCACATCAGCACAGAGGTCCCTCACATTCATGATGGATTGAAGGTCAGCCTGTATTCTGGGAGAAGCACACACTTACACACACACACACACACACACACACACACACACACACACACCATTGTGGTCTTACGTGGTTTTGTTACTTTGTAACTCATCTCCGATTGAAATCGCTGGTTAATTGGTTAATTGTTTAAAAAATCTTCTTCTGTCTTTTTTGAGTTGTTTTTGTCCCTTTGGACAAACGTTCTTGGGTTTAAATGAAATTGAACTTGACCCCAGACTGACTTCTTCTTCTTCTTCTTCTTCTTCTTCTGGTTGCTCCTCCACCGCTGACGTTCTCGCGTTTTCTTCTCCCCGCGTCTCCATGCCGTGACGTGATGTCCTCCTCTTCCTCCGCGTTTCTCGACCCGCACTCGTGTCAACAGACTCTGGGTAATTGACGTGTTCTTCTTCTCTGTGTGCGGGGTGGTCAGTGCGCCTGGAGCACAGATGAAAGGACTTAAAGCAGCACTTAGTGTGTGGAGCTGATTACATCCAGTAATGAAATCAGGCCTGACACCGGAGCCCCCCCCCCCTCGCTCTCGCTCGCTCTCTCTCTCTCGCTCTCTCTCTCTCACATCCGTGGAGTACTTCTGCTCCCTAGTGTTCTGTCCGTCTTCCTCTGACATACCTCCAGGTTTGGCCCTCGTTAATCTTCCGCGCGGAGATGTCCTGTTTTTGCCGGGTTTTTACACGAAAATCGATGGAATTTGGAGGTGGAGCAGCAGGGACATGGTGCTCGCTGTGCATTAAACAAGTCTGGGTTTTATGAAGGCTGTAAATGACCCAGTATAACACAAACTCAGACCAAGGACCAAGGATGGGAGAAGATCCCCAGCGAAATGAGGAGCATTGAGGAACCTCAGCAACCTGCTAATGGTCATGAAATCCCATGTATTCCTCCGAGCTCCAGGGATGGACCAGGTTGGTCAAGTTGTTCACATTCACCTCACAGCAGAAGGCAGGAAAAAAGTGACAGGAGGAGTGGTGTGTGTGTGGGTTTGGGGGTTGGGGTAATTACCAATTACCTCTAGATCAGAGAAGTTCGGCCCAAAGCTGATTGGTTTCCGGTGGCCTGTGATCCCTGACAAACCAAAAGTGACCCCTGATCTTCCTCAACATCTGTCATGTGATCTGGCTGTCTAAGAGCAGACATCTCAACCTAATCAAACCACACTCACACACACACACACAGATACAAACATGTGTGTGTATTTATACAGAGAGAAATCATATACAATAGGTCATATGCCCTCACACACATACACACACATACCAGATATACATTTATATCTCTTTTGTTATGCTTGCACACACACACACACACTGACACACACTTGCATATGTTGTAGGCCATCTGTTTTTGGCTTTAATTGAGTTGAGCTGCTGACTGATGGGTCAGTAATGTAGCAGCACATGCGGCTCTAATGTAATATGGGCGGCTCCGTGTGAAATCGCTGACTTGATTATCGGCGTCGGTGATGGACGGGGCCGGGCCAGTTTTAAAAAGCAGAGTAGATATGATAATGCGTCACGCTGGCTGGCGTCCTACCTGGAGGTTCGAGGGAGAACAATCTGCTCCCCGGGGCGGGTTTTGGGTTTTGTGGGGGACGTTCTCTGAACCAAGAATGCTCCTGCCAAGGATAATGTAATAACACACACACACACACACACAGATACACAATTCTGTCAAAAGAAGCCACGTAAAAAATGCATCCGTTGTATTTAATATCTGACACATCAATACCATGTTTTTAAAGGTCCCTTATTATGAACTTGGTTAACTTTGGTGCAGAATTACAGCCACAATGAGACCCACAATGAGCTTTAAATGCTAATGAGGAGGACAGCGACCTATAGAAGTTGAGGGGGACATTCGCGAAATGACGTCACCAACACCGCTCACCAACCACAAAGTCGTGTCGGCATTTTTCCAGAAAAAGTCAAATGAACCCACTGGGATCACCCACCACGAGCTTCACACATTTGGAAGCCATGACGGTCGGTGGAGATAACGTTTCAGGGGAGGGGCGGCAATCCTTAGAAAAAGCATGAGAGATAACATAAGGGGACAAATTCCAGATCCGAGCGTCTGAGCAGAACGATTAAAACACTCATTACACCCATCACCATGTCTAGCCACTGCAGGACCATATACAGGCTGGGGACCTCGTATTAATGTTAAATCATCTCAAAAACTCTCATTTTCATAAAAGGGACCTTCAAGATAAGATAAGACAAGAGACTGTATAGTATAAGATATATGTAAATGTATACAGTACAGTTTTAAAAAAGAACAGAATAGTAGTAGTGGTGCGATGTAATTCGAAATGAATAAAAATGACATGCCCTTCAGTGCAGCGTCAAGGCCCAACTCCACATCTAGTCGCACCTCGAAAGCTCCTGCCCCGCCTCGCTGGTCATTTCCTGTATGAAAACTGAGCGCTGCTTTTGGGGGCGGGGTTCCAGTCACTTAAACTCGCACATCCATTTCAATAAACATTAGCGCATTTATTAGCTCCAGACAGGGAGACAAATCGTCCTGTCAGCCGCTCGCACCCCAACAGGACGTCTTAAGCCAAAGGCCGGCGGTGCCGTCTGAACGCATTCGCTTCATATCAACCCCTCCCGTCGCCGAAACGATCCCACATTACCCACGCCTCTTTCAATTAAACGTCCTCTTCTCGTCCTCTCCTCTTCTTCCTCTGCTCCTGTCCCCTGGGACGGCCGAACGGACGCGGCGGCGGGGTCACGAGGCCTGACGGGGTCACGGCGGCTCGTTCGTGCGAGGCCCGACGTGTTTATACTCAGGTGATTTATCGCCGTTTTCCAGCACATTCGTCATCGCGAATGTGTGTGTGTGTGTGTGTGTGTGTGTGTTACACAGAGCATGTAAATAGTAACTGGTTTTGGATGGTGGAGGGCTGTGATGTGATGATGAGGAAGCTCCACTGAGGTGTGGCACCTTCAGCACCCACAATGCTTTGCGGCTGATTGTGGGATCATGATCTCTCTCTCTCTCTCTCTCTCTCTCTCGCACACACTCGTTCTTAGATCTTATACCACCATTAATCAGTAAAATCCTGATGCATGCACTTTCGTTTAATTGTATAAATGTTTGATTGATTGTGTGTAGGTGAAATGCTGGTACAGCGTCTGGCATAAACCATATTTTGTGGATTTTATGAGTAAACTGGAATGACCAGGCCCTAAGCTTACCGATGCTCATCGAAATATGTTTTATTTTGTTCCCAATCATTTTAAATGGCGTCACGTTGAGCTGCGTTAGTGAAACCTAAAATATTGGGGGGGGAAATAGGAACGATAGTTATATTACCGACCGTAATTCACGCGGTTTTCGAGCTGTAAAAGTTGTGAATATCTGCCAGGTCCATCGTTTTTATCTGCTGACAAGTCCACACCCTTCGTAAAGCTGGACGAATGGGCACCAGTGTCCAGTCCTGCGGTCACATTCACCCTGTTGACTGAACACACTGCAGTGTGTGTGTGTGTGTGTGTGTGTGTTGAACCTCTTTCTCTCTTTCTTTCTTTCTTTCTTCCTTTCTCAGGCCTGGTGGTGCCAACTGTAGGGTACGGTGATAAATCACGCCACCGGCCGCTCGGTTGGCACCAACACCACCCGCCTCAGACCCGCTCTGTTATTTCGACTCCTGCTTTGACAAATTGGTCCAAGGCTGTTAGCAGAACAAAATGGCAGACAGTGTAAACTTCTCAGCCTTTGTGTGTGTGTGTGTGTGTCAGGGTTCTACTTTTCAGACAGGAAGTTTTAAATTGCTGCTTTTCAGCCTCACTCACCTCATTTTTTAATTTGTACAGTAAATCCACTGCCTGTTTCTTACACTGGCGAGGTTTTTACCGTCGCCACAAATCTCCAGGGCAACTTTTAAAAGCTGCTCCGGCCAGACGTTCTCCGACTCGTCGTACTTTACACGACCAATTAACTCACTGGGCTTCGTTAATGTCAAAAAATACCGTCCTTTATTCTACCATTTGCTTCACTGTAATGTAGTGGTTGCCTAGCAACATATCAGCAAATGTTACATGAACCAAAAATTGACCGTCCAATCGGATTGCAGAAGTGGACGTGCTGTAAGGGGACAGATGTCAAGATCCGTTTCATAAGTACAGAATACTGTTGTGGTGTGTGTGCGTGTGCGTGTGTGTGTTTTATCTGATTCTTCTCTGTCTTGTGGAGTGAAAAGCTCTGCAGATCTTGTTCTTTTTTTTCCTCCGCCGGCTGTAATCCCGCGTTCTCATGCCTCCCCACGTCACCGCGCGCCGCGCTAAACTCTGATTAATGGCCTATTGATCAGCGGCATCTCGCCGACAAGCTGCTGAGTTGACGCAACTCCGGTCCACCTCCCTTATCTTGGCGCCGCAGCTTGCCGAGCGGGCCGAGACGGAGGGAGGGGGCCGAGGGGAACTTCCCTCCCCGAGTGAAGGCCCGCCTTTTCCTTCATCAAGGCCGTCTGCGGCCTGAAAGCCTCCCTCCTTCTCCTGCCATTTGTTTTTTTCGTAATTATCTTCTCTGGTTATTTCGACACCAGGCGCGTGCAGGAGACGAGTTCCGGCGTAAAAGTCCCAGCGGCGGCGGCGCCCAAGTCCTCTGCCATTTGGGAAAGTGCATTTTTAGAAAGTAGATGGGCTGCAAATTACCTCTGAGGAGATGACATTTCCTCCTAATGTTCAATTCGGAGGGGACGCCGCGATTGGCTGCCGTCGGGGGACGGTCGAGAAACCCATTCTTTATTCGGCTCTCGCCATTTCTGCCATCTCACCTTCTCCTCCGCTTCTTCTTAATCAGAAAATCTCCATCTCCTTCCTCCTCATTTTCATCTTCCTCTGACTTGATCTCTGTCTGTCGCTCCGATGGCCCCGGGTTCTGAAAGGTTCTAGACGTGCCGCTTGAAAATGACCATGTGGCCGCGAGTGAGAGATGGTGTAGATATGTGTGTGTGTGTGTGTGTGTGTGATAGTAAGATAGGTGTGTAGGTGTGTAAAGTATCTTTACTAAACTTTTTAAAATTTGGTGACATTTGTTTCTTTTGCTCCATAACATTTAATTATATATATGAAAATGTACAGAAATACAAGAAGACAAGTGTCCCATTTTGACACAAACAAAAGTTAAAGCGGAGACCTGACGTCATTGTAGGTGTGTGTGTGTGTGTTTAAAACTGCAGTCAAGCAGTCCGTCTATCTGAGAGTGAAGTGACTGTCATTGTGGAACCAGGTGACACGGCGAAATTTAACCCTCACCCTCAGTGAGCAGTGGGCAGCCATGAAAGGCGCCGGGCAGCAGTGTGTGGGGACGGCACCGGGCCCGCTTCCTTACCCACTAGACCACCACTGCCCCCTCCGTCCCTCCGTCTCTCTGTCTGTGTGTGATTCTCTCTCTCTGTCCCTGTCTGTCAGTCTTTGTCTGTCTGTCTGTCTCACCCTCTGTCTGAAATACTTGTGCAAAATGTATTTCAGACGAGTCCGTGTTACACTAACACACGCACATGCACACACTTGCACAAAAAAAAAATTAATTCTAGTTTAGCACTTAACAACTTCCGAGCATGTTCTATTCTTGACAAGTTGGGCCTTATCACGGCTCTTAGTTTTGTAAACTCAAAATCTATAGAAACCGAATGAAAATTGCTGGTGTCTTCCTCTTGTAAGTCGCTTTGGATAAAAGCCTCTGCCAAGTAAAGTAAAGTAAAGTAAAGTAAAGTAAAGTAAAGTAAAGTCTGTGCTATTACGGGACGACTTTCCACACATTAATGTCTGTCCCTAAATTGCTGAATGAACACACACACACGCTTATTCCCGTCTCCACTGGCCACATGTCACACTGGCCCAAATATTCCCGTCTCCTCTGGCCACATGTCACATTCACTCAGCGCGGAGGGGAAAGATGCGCATGAGAAAATGGAGGGAAGGAGGGCAGCTGGTCACATGACAAACATGGATATAATAGTCAGATGAAACACACACACATTTTGTGGAACAGCCCTCCTCCCTGCATAATAAAGTTTCTCTACTCTCGACCTGAACCTGAAGTCAAGGGTCTCTCATTTCCAGACAGAACCACTTCACCTCCACGTTCCCCGCTGTCCAGAACATCGTAACAGTGAGACCACAGAGGACCAGATCCAAAAGTGAAAGTGAAGTGATTGTCATTGTGAAACACTGCAGCACAGCACACGATGACACAGTGAAATGTGTCCTCTGTATTTAACCCTTGACAGGCACCTGGGGAGCACTGTGTGGGGACGGTACCTTCATCCAGGGGACCTCAGTGGCACCTTGGCAGTTCAGGATTCCACCCGGCAACCTTCCGATCTCAGGTCCCGCTAGCCCACCTAGCGGTGCATACTGCCCAGAACTCTGCCTGGTTCAAGAAGAACCCAACAGAGGAACCAAGACTTGAGACTCTAACGGTATTTTTTATTTTGGGAGAGGAACTGTGGGATCTGGGAGGGGAGAAGGAGGCTGGAGGGCTTTTAGGGGTTCAGGAATCCCAGAGGAGATTAAACCAATAGGACCACAGGGTTTAATCTTTTATTTGCTTTCACTGCATGAGGCCGAGTGTTCACACACACTCACGCACACACACACCATGAGGAGCCGTGGGCAGGAATTTTAAAGCGCCGTTTGGAGGCGGTGCTTGACTTCCTCCCAGAGATTAGGGCCGACTTGTTTTTCCTGGAAAAGACAAATGAACGCAGGCCTGAGCTGAGCATGCCAAGGAAATTACCCATGGTGCTTCACTCCGGTGAGATTACGCCGCTGACTGATGCCGCCATGTTCTCTGTCTCTCTCTCTCTCTCTCACGCACAGACACTCGCACAGCCCCACATACACTCACGTCATGTTAACACTCGGAATGCCATTTGTCTCATTAAATGACACACGCAACTGTAGTACTGAGGGGGTTTCACACATACCCACGCCCACACAAATCTGAGCAGATGTGTTTACATGTACACAGTGTGTGTGTGTGTGTGTGTGAGTGCGTGCTTGAAATTATGCTGTCGTTTAATATCTGGTATAGCATAAGTGATTCTTTCATTGTTTTCAGAAATTATATTGAAACAGATGGAGCAATGCATGCTGGGATTTGCACTCTTGCTTAAAGGATGCCCAACATGTCATGTGACGCCAGGGGCGGTCATCAGTCATTTACAGCCAGAGGTGTGGGCGGAGTTTACAGGAGCCGTGTACACTTGGTCGGCTGTCCGTTGGTGTGAGTGTCTGTGTTTTATGTTGTGTTGTGTTTGGACGTGACGTGTTGCATCATCTTGTATTTTGAAAGTGAAGTGATTGTCATTGTGAAACACTGCAGCACAGCACACGGTGACACAACGAAATGTGTCCTCTGTACTTAACTATCACCTTGGTGAGCAGTGGGCACAATGACAGGCGTGTGTGGGGACACACCGCTCCCCCATGTACACAGCTGTGCAGTGTTGTATTATTATGTCCATTCATTTACAGTAATAAACATGCTACTGATTAGCAGAATTTCTAGATGATGTTTTCAGCCTCATTAGGTCCTCGATTGTCTGATCAATATAAAAAATTGATAAAACTATTAAATGTTAAAATATTGTTCCTTATCGAAAGACAATGAGGAAATGAGCTCGTACTGGATCTTCGGTGCTGATGTTGTGTTCTTCAGCACCACAGAGAGCTCCTCACCATCAACTCACTCACTGTACGTGCAGTAGATGAATCACAAATGGACAGTTCCATAAAGAAATATATACAGGGTTCTAAATCTGCTTCTTTATACAGTTCCAGTACATGTCCTGTATAAAAGATCTCAGTTTTGTTCTTTTCCTGTGTAAATGTCCTGTGTTGAGTGGAGCGAGAGCTGCAGATGATGATGACAGATGGAGGGGTGGAACCTTACTCCATTACACCCTCACCAGAGCGGGAGGGACGGAGAACATCAGGAACCAGGTCTGTCTAGTCATGTATGGTGTAATACGAAATGGGCTGAATCAGCAGACAGAGAACCTACTAATAATATCATTATAATACACACACACAGGACATCTTCTCTGGGTGCATCTCACTGGGTTCTTCCTTTGTGGTTCCTCAGGAACACTTCCTGTTTCTCTCTCGCATGTCTCTCTACATCCATCAGCGCTGATCATCCCTCCACCTGACTGGAAGCGACGCCTTGCTGGTGCACTGGGACCGGACTGTCACATGCCATCACGGCAGCGCGAGGATCATGTGTGAGGGGAGCGTTCTGCTGTCATGTCCTAATGGCGGCGTGAATAAGTCATGAGGAGATGATGGAGCTGCGCTTATCTCGGCCACTCCTAATGGCCGACCCTGATCACATGATCCCAGTGCATGAAAGCTCCTTGGTTGCTGAATTACTGGAATGAAGCAAGGTCGGTGGAGGTGGAGGGTGATGGGAAACCTTAGGGCCTGCGTTCATGTGGATGATGTTGGTGACCAAGTCCATCCCTCCATGGAAACGGTATTCCCCGATGGCAGGGCCCTCCTTGTGCCTGCAACACTGTAGAAATGGCCTGAGGCTTCAATCCATTCAGGCAAAGTCCAATCCATGGAGGCACCATGCACAACAAGATCTGCTGCAGTCGTCACATGACCGGTCCGGATGAGAAGAACCTCAAACAACATTAATTCCGTGGAGACCTCTGTACAGAGAAGGTTCCTGCCGCGGTAATGAAGGTAAATGAAGATGAACACGACGGAGAACATCTCAGCTGCCGGTGCAGCGAGGCGGAGGCGGAGAAGATGGCGGATGGCACAGCGTCAGGAATATCCAGGATTGAGTCGGTTGGCTTGTTTTGACAGCGAACACATGAAAAGCAGGCGGCGTCTCGCTCATGACACCGCAGTCAGGCTCAGACGCCACCTGTCAGGCGCGGAACCTTCAGCTTCACGTTTCACTTCAAGGAGGAGAAGACGAGAGGAGCAAAATTATTAAAAGACCTCGTGTTGTCTAACCGCCGAAAAATCCAGCAATCTGTCGTTTCTTTTTCCCAAAATGCCGCTCATGGCATGACATCAGACAGCATTTCCGGACTTTATTAAAATAGGAATAGAAGTAACATCAGTTAAAAATTGTGAAATTATTTTTGGATAAAATATTTATTTCATTTGGTGTCTGGCATTTTCCGTATTTTTTTTATTTGCCACGATTAATCATAAAAAAGGAATAAATTGTTCCGTGTGTAAACAAGACCAGAGCAAATGTGGTGTCTCCTCCTCCCGGTTCATGTCATGTTGGTGACCTCAGGCTCTCTCTATAGGTTTATGACAGTATGTGTTTTATTACAGTAATGGACTGAAGCGAACTGAGATGGGGCGGACGCTGCGTTTTGCTCCCGGTCTGAAGGACGGTGGGTCACCTTCCCGCCTCTGAGCGTCCCCCAAACGTCCCCCAAACGCCTCCGGACCGCCTCGCCTCGGGCCTATGAATGCCGCTGTCACCTGAGTGCTCCAACGAACCCATTACACAACTGTCACACCACAGTAATGCTGAAATAGAGATGAGGAGGAGGAGGAGGACGATGTCCACTTTGTGTCAAATAGACGCTGTCAGGCCTCTGGCGAGCCTATTTACATAATATTCATTCACCAATGCTGCCCAAGGAGCTGTCCTTTACTGACACAGCTTCGGTGTGTGTGTGTGTGTGTGTGTGTGTGTGTGTGTCTCGTTCTGTGTAGTCCTGCTGGAGGCAGATTTTGGAAGCCCGTCTCCCATAATTGACATTCATAGCGTCTCTGATGTGCTCTAATTGGATTTTTTTTTTTAATCAGGATGAAGTGGGTGGGGCTACACCACGACCAGGTAAATATGCCTGCGTCCTTGTTTATTTCTGCTCGGCGTTATTAACTGCGACAGGGATCGTTTGGTCACGTGACCACTCGCGGGGTAATTAACGGCATCGTTTTCGTGCGGATTTTGCCCACGTCTCGACGTCAGGAGCGATCCTCCGCCGCCTCCGCCGCCGCTCTGGTCGCGTGGAAGCAGCTGCCTGACAATCAGCAGAACAAAAGACTCCACGTTCCGCGTTGTTCGTGTTTCTCTTCCCCCTGAACGCGTCCCCCGGCCTAAGAATCCCTCTTCCTGTCCGCACTTGAAGTAGGAGGTAATTGCGTGTAATTATGGTCTGTAATGATGGGCTCTTTCACCGCCGTAACCATGCAGCCGGTTCCAGGCGCGGTGGCCACGTTCTAGATAAAAACGGAATCATTAAACGATTTCATTAAGGTGTATACACACACACAATCAAGAGACACACTCACGGAAAAAAAAAATTGAACATCCATTGCTGCAGGGACTAATCAATATAAAACTAAATTGTTTCCCCCCCGCAACCGGCAACTATCTCTGAATTCATTAACTCGCCATGTTCATGGCCAGCAGGAGTCTGCAGGACATTCTCCATAATTCCAGGTCCATGGCATTTGGTGAAGACCCCCCTGCTTCTATCAAACAACAACAACAACATTTATTTCTTATATAGCCCATAATCACATACAGTACGTCTCAATGGGCTTTGACAGGCCCTACAGTTGACCCATCTGCACACAAGGAAAATCTCCACACAAAAAAACCTCTAAGAAACGTTGGGAAGGAGTGATAGAGAGCGTGAGCCTGCAAATTGTGTCAGTGCAGGGTTTGTGATGATTTGTACAATAGGAAAATAATCATAAGTCCTACAGTTGTAGGGTTGGAGAAGTCCAGAATGTAGTCCATTGTCATGGTCTACATTACATGTCCATTATGGTGTTACTTCCCTGAAGCTGTAGTTGTTACGGTGGTGGTGGCTGTGGTAACCCTCTGGTTCGTTTAGCAGTTGTCAGGAACCAGGATTTATCTGCTGGTCTCTTCACTGGAGTCAAACGGCGGCCCCTCCCCCAATTAAGAGGTGTCAAAAAGGGATCAAATGGCCTGAGGTGCCATGATGGGAAAGTCTTGTCGGGGGAGGATGACCACTGTTTGGACAAGGTAGAGACATCAAAGGACAATCTGATTGGTCCGTGGCAACTTTTTTGGGGGTCAAATAGCGAGTATAAAAGAGTTTCTCTTGTTGGCTGTGGTCTCTTGCTCCTCCATCGGGGGCTCGGCTTCTGGGCCTTTCTCTCCTGATTCCCCCTGTTTCTCTGAAGCCTGGATCCTGGCTTTTCCCTCTCTTCCTCTATCCCTCTTTCTCTTTTCTTTTAATTTGGGTCTTTACGCCGTAGGGTGTAATGCTGGTACTGTTTTTACATGTAACTGCAATAGTAATCTACCTGTGTTAAAAAATCAGAATCTGTTCATTTTTCGAACTTCTATTAAATTCAGTACAATATTTACAATCAGGTTTGTATTTCTGTGAAGATTCTCAGTCATCCAGGTGAATTTGTCTGAAAGTTGAGTCATGGCAACTGGACTTTCTTTCTTTACGGTCTTTACGGTTCTGTGGAAGCAGAACATTTATTTACATTTATGGCATTTATCAAGACGCTCTTATCCAGAGCGACTTGCAATCAGTAGTTACAGGGACAGTCCCCCCCCTGGAGACACCCAGGGTTAAGGGTCTTGCTCAGGGACACAATGATAGTAAGCGGGATTTGAACCTGGGTCTTCTGGTCCATAGGCGAGTGTGTTACCCACTAGGCTACTACCACCCCTGGTACGTGGCGCCGAACGAAACGTCTCTACCGTAAAGAAAGAAGTCCAGTTGCCATGACTCAACTTTCAGACATGTTTGTATTTGTGTATCATTGTCAATTGAAATGGAAAATTTGCATACAGCAAATCAAAAAGATCAAATGAAAAACAGCAGATACAAGATGTGATCATCAGCACCATGGACAGCAGCTCTGGTTCATTAGAACGTAACATGATCTTGATGTAATGAAACCTGCTCAGGGTTGTGAAAAGGGGGTGTGGTTACATGCGGATCATTTCAGGCCCGTGAAGAAAGTTAGTGGTCGTGGCTGAGAGCAGAGAGAAGAAACTAAGTCCGTCCGCGTCCAAGTCTCCTCTTCGCACTGCATGCTAACAGGCATCTGCACGTCCTCGTAACCCGCTGGCGTTCCCTCGCCACATGGTGCCCCTGGACCCGACTCAGCGCCATCAGAAAGGGCAGATTGGCCGGGGGCAGCGGTTCATGTGATAAATATGTTAAACATTTCATGTCAGCGTGGGTGAGAGCGGGAGGAGGATCGGCAGACGGCTCTTCAGGGTTCATCTTCAGGAGCCACAGAGCAGTTCATCTTTATTAAGACAACTGAAGAAAATGTAACATCCTAGAAACTTTTTATATACATTTTAAATCGGTTTATTCGTTATTTTGGGGTGAAAATGTGTATGAATAAAGCCGGGTCTTTTACGCAAATTCCCATTTTGCTGTTTTTGATGTGTTTACACAGTTTTATTTATCATGCATTCATTCTTATGCGTCCACTTTTTTTGCTTTTTTTATATTGTTGGTTGTCTTTGGACGTTATAATAATAACTCTAATAATTCACATCTGAGCTGCACTTTTCCAGACGATTTCACTTTGAGCAGAAATCGCTAAATCACCGTTCGTATATTTCCGCATAGGTCTGAAACGTGGCACTTTCCCACCTGCAGCCCCGCCCGTCTCTGAGAGGCTTCACCTTCAGGTCCGCTTCCCTCCACCCCTGCAGGTCAGAATTCAGCTTCTCCTGATTGGTCGTGTCGCCTGGTAGATGTTCCTCCCGTCGCGAGGATTAACTGTTCAGATGAAGTTAAATCAGCAGGTCTCGCCCCGGGAGAATTTAACCCCCCCCCGTGCCCCGCCCGCCCGCCCTGGCCCACCTCAGCCCGCCTCATTAATGCTTTTCCTGATTAGTGTTCAACGTTCAGACGTGGAGCAGAAGCCAAGAATCTCAGTGCGTGTGTGTGTGTGTGTGTGTGTGTTCATGGTTTAATCAGCCGTTTTAACAGACAAACTGTAATCAGAGTTCATTTGCATGAGCCTCCCTGCAGAAACACGTGCAACATTCACTCGTCTACACGAGTTCCCGTTATCCCATAATTCCAGCCCCGGCTCCTCTCTCATCTTCTGAGACATTTTAGCTCTGCCTTCAGGTGTGAGTTGGATATCTGATCCAGTCCACCTCTGCTCTGCTGACTGCTCCGTTGCACGGGTTCCAGGACGGATTTTTAGCCATCTGACGCGTTAAGGAGAAGAGACAGGATTATTCGGTACAATCACCCTGAGAAACATATAATGCAACATAGATTTCCAGTAACCCGCTACCTGAGGCTGGAGATCATGTGATCACACTGTCTAAGACAATAACTTCACTTCCTGTAGTGCTTTGACCACACTGATCATTCTGTGAAGACATGATTTGACATATTTTCCATCTCGGGTGTTTTTCCTCGGCGGGAACAGATGGCACCTGTGACTGAGGGACCTGTGGCTCCTCAGGTTGATATGGGAATTCTATACTAAAGAGCCCATGGAGGTGAAATCCACTTCCTGCCGTCACTCCGTGGTGAGAGACACAAGAAACAAGAACGGCGAAGGGAAGACGGATAAATAAATGAGAGGAAGGGGGAAATTGCTGAGAATCGATCTTCTGCTCGTCCGAGTCCAGTCTGCACAGCAATGCTGTATTGATGTCCTTGAATGGCCGTGTGCTGTGTGTGTGTGTGTGTGTGTGTGAGTGTGTGTGTGTGGGAGTGAGTGTGTATTGATTGTTGTAAATGCTTCTGATGACGGACAGATTGATATAATGGAGAGGGACGTACCCAAAGGTACTGGCCTGTCAGTCGTGAGGTCTGATTGGACGACCTTGGTGTGTGTGTGTGCCTGTGTGTTAATGTGCTGTGCACACTAATATGCATGCAGAGGTTATTTGTTACAGTGCTTTAGTCCATTTGTATGGAAACACATGCATGAGTGTGTGTATGAGTGTGTGTATGAGTGTGTGTGTGTGTGTTTGGAAACTTTATTGATCTGTTTAGCAGAGGAAATTGCTCGTTCTGCTGCTTTCTGGGTGTGAGGCTGCCAGAGGCAATTTGAGTTCAAAGCGAAAAGCAGATTTTGCTTTAATCAGACTCCCCGATGTTCGACATCAAAATTTCTCTTTTTTTATTTTATTGTTATTTTTATTATTGTTTTGTACCACTTTTTGATTTTTTTTTTTTCTTGCATTGAAGATGTAAGATGATACCTCCAGTTTGGAAGATGATGAGGAACTTATTAACCAGGTTGAGGAACATGTCTCACCGCTCTGCAGGGTTTATTGCTGCAGAGTGGATTTTCTTATTTCTGTGTGTGAGTGAGATCCCCAGCCCTCATAATGAAATGACCCCCATTACGAGGGATGAATAGCCCCTCTGAAGAAGAATCTAATATCCCATCGATGTTAACGATTAGCGCCTCCCATCTCCTCTTCATTAGTCCGCTAATCCTCGCCGGCGAGGGAGGAACGTCCAGCGATAAGCCCGCCCTACTCGACTTCATGGAATCAGGCTCATCCTCGGGGTGTCACGTAGCCGCGCTGTGCTTCCGGACGTCCGGGCTGTTTGGGACCGGTTGGGGTCCCACTGTGACCCCGAGTCGGGGCCAGCGCTGCAGCAGCATGCTACCCTGAACCCCGGACTGGTCCGACAAGATTATTTAGGTGTAATGTTCATGTTCCCAGCATGAGCTCACACACACACTGGAGGAGTCCCTCTTTTTTCTTTTCTTTCCTTTCATCCATTCTCTTCCTCCAAGGTTAGCAGGAGAGAGGAGGAGAGAGGAAGAGAGAGGTGGAGAGAGCAGGAGAGAGGAAGAGAGAGGGAGAGAGCAGGAGAGAGGAGGAGAGAGGAGGAGAGAGGAAGAGAGAGGAGGAGAGAGGAGAAGAGAGAGGACGGAGAGCGAAGAGAGCACGGTGTGAAGAGAGCAGGAGAGAGGAAGAGAGAGGGTGAGATTAGAAGGAGCGAGGAGGAGAGGAGGAAGAGAGGAAGAGAGAGGTGGAGAGAGCAGGAGAGAGGAAGAGAGAGGTGGAGAGAGCAGGAGAGAGGAGGAGAGAGGAGGAGAGAGGAAGAGAGAGGAGGAGAGAGGAAGAGAGAGGAGGAGGAGAGAGGAAGAGAGAGGTGGAGAGAGCAGGAGAGAGAGGAGGAGAGAGGAAGAGAGAGGAGGAGAGAGGAAGAGAGAGGTGGAGAGAGCAGGAGAGAGGAGGAGAGAGGAAGAGAGAGGAGGAGAGAGGAGGAGAGAGGAGGAGAGAGGAAGAGAGAGGAGGAGAGAGGAAGAGAGAGGAGGAGAGAGCAGGAGAGAGGAAGAGAGAGGTGGAGAGAGCAGGAGAGAGGAGGAGAGAGGAAGAGAGAGGTGGAGAGAGCAGGAGAGAGGAAGAGAGAGGAGGAGAGAGCAGGAGAGAGGAGGAGGAGAGAGGAGAGAGGAGAGAGAGAGGAGGAGAGAGGAAGAGAGAGGAGGAGAGAGGAGAAGGAGAGGAGGAGGAGAGAGGAAGAGAGAGGAGGAGAGAGGAGGAGAGAGGTGGAGAGAGGAGGAGAGAGGAGGAGAGAGGAAGAGAGAGGAGGAGAGAGGAGGAAAGAGGTGGAGAGAGGTGGAGAGAGGTGGAGAGAGGAGGAAAGAGGTGGAGAGAGGTGAAGAGAGGAGGTGACCTCGGGTCGACTGCAGAAGCCCTGAAATGGATGGAAAACGCTACGCCGACAAAACTAATCTTAGACCTGCTGTGTTTATCCTGTGTGTGTGGGTGTGTGTGTGTCTCTGGTTGTCTCAAGTGGGTGTCTCAAGTGTGGGTTAAGGCTTCTAGAACAAAGATACAAGTGGTTTTGTGTGTGTGTGTGTGTGTGTGTGTGTGTGTGTGTGTGTGCGTGTGTGTGTTTTGAAAGTTCAGTTGTATAAAGAACTCTGTTTCTCTTAACCACTTCAGCAGAGTCTCTTTCCTCATTGTTTAAAACAGTTGTGAGAGCTAGAAGCTCGTCACCTTCTGGGTCCTCGTCCTGTCCCAGTGTTCTGGACCTCAGATGGATCTGAGGTGACAAATTTGAAGGCCCGAGTGTGTCCTTGATGACTTTCCTCTTCCATTCTCTCTTTCACACATACAGAACAACACAATGACTGAGATGTGTGTGTGTGTGTGTGTGTGTGTGTGTGTGTGTGTGTGTGTGCGTGTGTGCGTGTGTGTGATGTATTGGGGACAGGAACAGCCCGTAAGACAAGCTGCCAGCAAGGGCCTTCCTGTCACCTGCTTCAACTGGAGCAAAGAGGGACGGAGAGAGAGCGAGAGATGTGAAGTGTGTGTGTGTGTGTGTGTGTGTGTGTGTGTGTGTGTGTGTGTGTGAGACAGATAGAGGGACAATGTGCTATGTGACTATGAGAGTGTGTGTAAAAGTGTGTGTGTGTGAGAGAAAGTGTAAATAATCCTAATTGAAAGAAGTCAGGTGCAAGTCAACTATTTTCAGGTTTTCAGGTTTTTCATTCCTGTGTGTGTGTGTGTGTGTGTGTGTGTGTGTGTATACAGACTCATGTAGTTCGTTTAAGATGAACAGTGCCAATGAATCAACCATTAAATGATGACACAAGTTCTTCCTTTAAATTCTCATATTTCCCTGCACTGGTGTGTTGATGTAGTTATGTGTGCGCCCAGTGTGTGACACACACACTCTCACACACACACACACACACACACACCAGAAGACAGAGCTGGCAGACTTTAGTACTTGTGCTAATGCTACATATGGACCATTATTAAGCTCCCACCCCCACGGTCTGAGTTTGAGTGTGCTGGCACCCGAGTGTGTGTGCATGTGCACATGATTTCTGGGTGTGTGCCTGTGTCTGCTTATTGTCCGTGTGTGTAAGTGTGTCTCTGAGTGAACATGTGTGTGTTGTGTATATATGTGTGTGTGTGTGTGTGTGTGTGTAGGCCATTAGCAGGCTAGTAACAGGAGGCACCGGGGTTATTAGGGACCACCAGCTGCTGCCATAGAAAACCCACTTCACCCCATACACACACACACACACACACACACACAATGTCGTACCCTTCAACTTCCCCTCTATGCCCCCCAGCACCCATCCTGCACCATCTGCTCCCAATTACGCTGATTTGTAGTTTTTTAATCAAGGCTTAACTGTGATTTTAACTTGTTTATTGATTAGTCAGAAGCACGGCCTCTTCAGCTGGTCTCAGATCAGTTCGCTGGCAGGTCGGGTGGACACAGGGCAGCGTGTTGAGGGGATGTAGATGTTTGGAGCTGATCTAATTACAACCGATAAGTGGAATTAAAGGGTGTGAATGTGCAGATAAATGAGATTCATCTCCAGCTGCTGTAGGATCTTCAGTGGTGAGGTGCAGGAATCACTAGATGTTTGAGTGGAGATGACTGAAAAAAAGAACCAGTCATACTACCCTGAAGCATTAAAAGCTTTTTGGATGTTCTTGCATGTTCTGAATGCTGTTCCTTCAAATCAGCTCTGAACCGGCACCAAGCTGTTGTTGGTCTGGAACCAAGATCCTGTGACATCATGAGACGTGGGCGGAGTAAGCGAGGCAGCTGGAATGTATGAGAAATTAATGCGTCTGACGTGATTGCAGTGATGTCATCTCAGCGCCATCATGGTGGGCAGTTCTGGAAGAAGCTGGCAGCAGAGCAGACAGGATTCCACAATGATCCAAACACATCATCTCACCCAGGCTTCTCATCATCACCTTCATCACCATCTTCATCTCAGGCACTGCTGGAGCCAGGATGTCCTACTGTTGTAATTGTTATCCATTATAAGACTGTTCGTCTTTGTGGTTGCACCATCTCCTGAGCGTATGTAAAGAAGGTTAAATATTCTTTTTCCCAGAGCAGTGTGGAGGTTCATGAGGCCACACCCATTTCACACCTGAATGGAATGTGTGTCTTAGGAGAGAGATCTCTGCCTCACAGCCATACTGCAGCCGAGACTCGAGACCTTCCTCTCCACCGCGTCCCCGGTTCATTTTCCGCATCAAAAAGACCGTACAGACGTTCACACCACAGCAGATCAATTCGTGTTGCTCATCTGAACGGTTTTTTATTTAAATATCAGAATTTTGGTCATTGTATGTAAAAAAAAAAGGAACACTGCTGATCAATATAATGTATTATTATAAAAGTGATTCCGGACAATATAATAGATACAGAACCCCAACCAGAATCTGCAACTCATGTTCTACTGCTCACTGGACACAAATGCTACGTGAGTTTGATGAGAACGTTCTGGTGATTCATGGAACACTGATGTCCACTTAACAGCGTAAAATATGACCTTTATACTGGGAGCGTGTTCTGCAGCTGGAGTAAAACGCACAGACGTAGCCACAAACGCACAAACCTAATCTCAGCTCTACTACTCATCATCGTCAGAGGAGGAGAACAGCGACGCTGAGGAGAGCGAGAAAGAAGAGAGGCAGGCGCGTTAATTAAAAACCATGTATCTGTTAGTTTCAACCCACTGACTGCATCTCACACACACACACACACACACACACACTCTATCTGCCTAACATGATGTGATTTCTCCACACCTTGTACAAGTTCACCGCGAGTTTGAAGAACATAAGCTGTCTTTGGGGATGTAGCGGCGGCCCGGACGATCCCGACGCCACGTAACAGACGCCGAGGAGCGTCGCGGCCTGGATGGCGGCGGCTATATTTATCTAAAGGAGAAGATCCGCCAGGGAACGTGTCGGGAACGTGTCGGGAACGTGTCGGGAACGTGTCGAGCAGGAAGCAGAGAGACCCGCGCAGCTGTGCCGGCATCGGCTGACCCGGGCCGAGCGCGGCGGAGGGAAGCGATCGAGCGTGCAGGGGACACATGCTCAGGCAAGAACGCTGTCAAGAAGAAGAAGAAGAAGAAGGCGAGGGATACAAGGAACAAAAAAAAAAAAAAAAACTCTTGTCACTTTTAGTGACCATGACAACCAACGGCTCGCTTCCTCTGCAAATGACAGCAGATGGTTTGGGAGTTGGCGTCGCGGGTGCGGCTGCCGGAAAGTACGCGCCGCTCTCGGTGAACACTGTATCCACTTCTTCCTGGCTGCGTGTCATTTATTCGCATTCGTGTTCGGTCCCGGGCGCGCGATTGGCCCCATTTGAACGGCCGCCTCTTGTTGCTTGCTGTTTAAAGTGAGAAAATTGCTACCAGCATGACGCACTGAACGTCATTGCTACCCTCTTCCAGTGGGCAGTGGGCAGCGGTGGCCTAGCGGTTAAAGTAAAGTGAAGTGATTGTCACATGTGATACACAGCAGCACAGCACACAGTGCACACAGTGAAATTTGTCCTCTGCATTTAACCCATCACCCTGAGTGAACAGTGGGCAGCCATGACCGGCGCCCAGGGAGCAGTGTGTGGGGACGGTGCTTTGCTCAGTGGCACCTCAGTGGCACCTTGGCAGATGGGGATTCGAACCGGCAACCTTCTGATTACGGGGCCGCTTCCTTAACTGCTAGGCCACCACTGCCCCTGTTAAGGAAGTGGCCCCGTAATCAGAAGGTTGCCAGTGAGGTGCCACTGAGCAAAGCACCGTCCCCACACACTGCTCCCCGGGCGCCTGTCATGGCTGCCCACTGCTCACCAAGGGTGATGGGATAAATGCAGAGGACAAATTTCACTATATGCACCATGTGCTGTGCTGCTGTGCATCACAATGACAATCACTTCACTTTCTTCTTGTGTGGGGAACATGGGCTGCGGTCCGACCAATCACAGCGCCCCGCAGCTTTTATTTTATTTGCTTCTGCGTCAATTTACAAAAAAACATGGGAGCATAAGCGAAAAAGTCAGCCATACGCTGTGAATAAATAACGACACTTATTAATAATAACAGTAAATTCTGCCTCTGCAGTGCAGATCATTCAAGCTCTGGGTTTAAAATCCAATTGCGTGCAAAACTCCATCAGAAATAGATGTTGAAAACTGATCTATTTGGTAAAATTTCCATCTCGCTTGGAGTATATGTGCTGTCTGTATGAAGTGGAAAATATGTTTATATGTCAACGAGTTCTTCACCCCATTTTTTCATAAGACAAAAGGCCACGGCTCTTATTGTCCTCCGACACGCTTGTGTCCGTGTAATTAATTAGTCAGTGCCTTGGGTAACGTGGACTAATTAGCTGGGTTTTACCTCTCCTGGACATGCAGCCCATCTCACAGTGCTTGTTCATTTATGTGACGCTGTCATCCAGTCAAAATCGATGGCCATCAATCATCTGCAAGCAGATGGGCTACAGAGATGAGGCTGATCAGAGCCCAGAAGCCCGTTTTAACGTTCGCTCCTGACATGGGCTCCATCAATCTGGGTCTCCAGCGCTGCCATTCCAGGTGTCTGCTGGCACTAATGTGCAGTGAGATGTGGTGCATAGTGGATTCGCTGTGCACTGGAGAGAACTGGGTGGGGCTGAGCAAACGTATGCCAAACGTGCCCTGGTGGCGATGAGCAGCCAGCTTCCCTTCGAGATCCTCCATCACAACGCTTTCATCTAATCAATTCAAACAAATGAGAGCCACTGAAGGATGGATTGAAACAACACATTTAAATAATAAATTATTCTGAAGGAGCTGCTGCAGAAAAATAACTTGGCTGTGTGGTACAAGCGAGTGTCTGTATCTCTGCTGTTTGCATTTCTTGTTTGTTCCAATCAATGATAAGATCATTCCTTATGGTTTTATTTTGCTGGAATTATATTCATGCATATAAACACACACACAACGAGAAGTAAATGTATGCTGTCATGAATGCAAGCATAAATGCACGAACAGGGACAATACTCACACAAATACATGCATGAATGCATGAGGCCAACAAAGTAACAACGCACTCATAAATACATGCACATTAATACTTTCCACCGATTCATGCACATACATGCAAACACTACACACGAAAGATCAAATGCACATACAGAAATGCATGCAGTACACAAAAGCACATTTTTGCACACAAATGCACATGTAAAGGCATACATAAAAACACTACACACAGATGAATGCATGTACGGACAGAAATGCATGCACACACTTGGGGAGGAAGGCAAGGAAGCAGGACATTTACATTTAGAGCATTTAGAAGATACTGTAAATGGATCACATGCTGCCAAAGGATCTTTAATAAAAATATTTAACGGGCGCGATGGCCAGAAAAGAAAACGGAAATGGTGGTGGGGCGGGTCCCCCAGGTAACCGATGAGGAGGACAAGCCAGGTGCCTCCAGGGGGAGGGTGTGCAAACTAGTGCCTTGGGTGCCAGGTGGGGCCAGCAGGGAAGGGCTGGAAGAGGCCTGCTCTTCTCAATGGACACAGACGGGGCTGAGCTGGGAGGGGTCCCGTGAAGCCGGTGTACCTCCAGCAGAGGAGAGGTCCTGCATGTCTCTCATTCCGCTGCACACATATGCATGTGTAATGGCATGCAAACAAACACTACATGCAAACTAATGCACATAGAGACAGAAATACATGCACAAACATATATACATAATTACACTGCACAAAAATGCATGTGTAATGGCATGCATGCAAACAGTACATGTAAACTAATGCACACAGACAATTTTGCAAGCACAAACTCATATACATGAATACACTCCACAAAAATGCATATGTAATGGCGTGCATACAAACACTACATGCCAACTAATGCACATACCGACAGAATGCATGCACAAACTCATATACATGCATACACTGCACAAAAATGCATGTGTAATGGCATGCATACAATAACTACATGCCACCTAATGCACATACAGACAGAAATGCATGCACACAAACACAACACTTATACATTAAGTTAATCAACAAAGCACAACTCCTTTCTTGCTGCTTATACCAAGATATGGGAGAAGGTGGGCAGGAGAGATCTCTTCTGTCAGCTCGCAGTCGGCTGTAAAAACAGCTGAATATGAGCAGCAGCTTGTGTGCGATTGGACTGGTGTGTTTACACGGCGGCACAAATAGAAACATGTTGCGTGTTTATTAAAGGTCAGAATTCTGAAGCGTTTAATTGAGAATTTAAATGCTCTTGGCAAATGGTGCCCTGGTTGGAATTAGTACTGCAGGAAACCCAAAAGAGATTCACACTAAACGAACACTTCAAACATGTACAACACACACACACACACACACACTAAAGCGCAATCACACACACTGATCAGCCCTTCCAGATATCCACACACGCTCACACACTCCTTCATTTATTTACAGCGCAACACGCAGCGGTGGAGCGGGAGCGGTGGTGAGGCGGTGTATCCGGTGTCAGGGGCGTGCGAGAAGGAAGACCTGATATTGCAGGAGCACCTTAAACTCTTCTGCCCTCCTCCAGCACCGACACGAGAACAAAGAAGCAATTTCACCTGTAATTCCACTACACAAGCAATAATCCTGAGACGTGGGCCCCGGAGGGCCAGCTGGACGAGAGAGAGAGAGAGAGAGAGAGGGAGCGTGAGGCATGTGCGGCTCAGTATATGAGAGTTCGGTGGAATTGTGGGATTGTTTCCTCCATCGCCACTTTTCTGACGCTGTGGCTCTAACGGCCCGGTCTACTCCGGCCACCACGTGTTGGAACATTCATGTCGGCAGTAGACGACGTGTGTATTCCCCGTATTTACCGCGGTGTTTTTTTGGTCTGCATCACTTGTTTAGTGATCAAATGGTTTTTTTCAGCGGTTTTGTGTGCTCTGGCTCGTGTTTTGATTGGTCGATGACTGCTGAAAACCTCCCGTATCTGGCAACGCTTTACAAGAGTGGTTTTGACATAAGTGGGTTTAAATCACCCAGAATGACGAAGTAGGAGCGTGTGAGAGCTGTCAATCATGCCTACCCTTCTTAAACAGATATCTTCCGGTTGTCGAAAATAATTGCACACCTAGCGAGTTTATCCTCTCCAACAAACGATGCCGTTTCTACGGGTTTATTTCCGTAACTCTGCAGACATGAATGACGCGACGCCAGGGACTGTCACCCCCCCGTGCAACGTCTCGGTTTTCCTCGTGCACGGACTGAAGGTGCACGAGGAAGGCTGAGCAGTTAAGAGTGTTTGAAGGTTCCGTGTTCTAGCCGGAGTCACCGAGGCCGGTTCCGTCGCCGTTCGCGGCCTGTCGGAGTGGCCTCTAATTATAAAGCGGCTCTTGCCGGCGCAGGAAAATAGAGGTAATTGTTATGGTTTTATAGTTGCCATGGCAGCAGGAGAGACCGCCGCAGGCCCCGCGGAAGCACGGCGATCCATTCCGCACTTAAGGCCCTCTTAGGGCGATTATTCATCCTGAGCAGCGCAGCGGGGTCCGTCTCTCGCCCTCGTCCACACGCACTGAAATGTGACAGTGACAGATGTCAAACCATCACCAAAAAATGTTTTAAAGGCGTCCCCGCGACCTTTCCCTCCGGAAGACAGCGGCATCGGGCAGGAAAAACCACCACAGGTGTGTTGACAGCCTCACAAACTCGAGCTTCGGATATTTTATTCATAGCCCGTCTCCTGCAAGTCTTCACTCAGATACGCATCCTCGCTGTCTCCAGAACGTTCTGTCTCGGTTGTAATGAAACCCTGTGAAGCCCGTCCCGCGCCCACCCGCTCCTCAGCGCCGGAAAACACACACACACACACACACAATGCTCGTGGTTCTAAAGAGACCGCATCTGTTTTAGTCGCGGTGTAACATCGAAACGGCGCTAACTCAAGACTGCCCCTCTTCTCGGGGTAGTTGTCACATTGACAGACCTGGGACGGTCGGAGGGGGGTGAAGTTATCGGCTGTAATGTGATCTGGTGCGATCCCTCCACTGAACAGTGGCTCATTCATCACCTCTCTGGGTGTGTGTGTGTGTGTGTGTGTGTGAGAGAGAGAGAGAGAGAGAGACCCCTTCCCGCACCTTGAATGCGTCTCGTGCTTTGGCTCCCAGAGCACCACACCGGTTTGGTGGCGGTGGAATGTTAATTGCTCGTGACAGAAAAAAAGCGCCAATGTGGCTTTAACATGCTGGAACAAACAGTGTGTGTGTGTGTGTGTGTGTGTGTGTGTGAGCTTGTACATCCATATTTTGAAGGTATCTCCTCCTACTTTACCATCTGACTCCACACCTGTGGCAGTTTATCCACAGATGATGAATTCTTTAAATTGTGTAGAAATATGAACTCATCTGCAGCATTAACCTATATCATGTTGGATTTTATTTTTGGTGTAGCATAGAGAGGTCGAGCGCTGCCGTTTATTCAAATGAGCGGCGATTATTCATGTCAGGGGTCCGGGGCGAATTTATTGGCCGGCGGTGCTGTGAATTTGTGCCGGACTCGGTGTAACTTTCCCCTCTCGGCTTACACATCGTATAACACCGGCGAGAAAACGCGTCCAACTCAAACATCTGCGGGCGGGGAAAAAAAAAACGACGGGGATAACCGCACAGCATCTCCTATAGAAACGAAATATTTAAACGGTGTCATTTTCCTACACGGGGTCAGCGGAGTCTAGAGTGCCGTACGCTCTGAAAACCGTTATAAAGCTCATCGTACACTCTCTCCGCAAAACATAAACCTGCACTTTCACACTGGGCCCGGACTGGTTTTACAGGGATTTACGGGTTTCACAGGTCTCTATGGCAACAGCAATATACTGCGTTTACATGCTCAGCAGCGTCCATCTCCTTCTTCTCCGTTTCCCTCCCTTCTGTACACTCGTAATGCCTCTTCAACACAAACATAACCACGCCCACCTCCAGTACCAACATGCAGGTTATCAGGCGCTTTAATTCCTAGTGAACGTGACCTTGCCCACTACCAACATGCAGGTTATCAGGCGCTTTAAATCCTAGTGAACATGACCACGCCCACTACCAACACCAACATGCAGGTTATCAGGCGCTTTAATTCCTAGTGAACGTGACCACGCCCACTACCAACACCAACATGCAGGTTATCAGGCGCTTTAATTCCTAGTGAACATGACCACGCCCACTACCAACACCGACATGCAGGTTATCAGGCGCTTTAGTTCCTAGTGAATGTGACCACGCCCACTACCAACACCGACATGCAGGTTATCAGGCACTTTAAATCCTAGTGAACATGACCACGCCCACTACCAACATGCAGGTTATCAGGCACTTTAAATCCTAGTGAACGTGACCACGCCCACTACCAACACCGACATGCAGGTTATCAGGCGCTTAAATTTTTTCTGAACATGACCACGCCCACTACCAACATGCAGGTTATCAGGCACTTTCATTCAAACGTTATGATTGGTGATGGTAGTGAACAAGACTTTAGTGGACGCGCCCAGTATGCTATGTCTTATGTAGCACCAGGAAAACCTGGCCTTTTCTCCATGTTTGCTCAGTGTTTGTTGCAGAGCCCAAACCCCACAAAATTCCTAATCCCTAATTCATCCATTTTATTGCTATTGTAGTTATTTGGTCACAGACTGCATTGAAGAATGGAGAGGATCTTCGCCATCTTGGTGTTTTTGCAGCGTTGCAATGTGTGTTTTTCTGTGTATGAGCGGAGAGCAGAAAACACACATTTCTTCCCCCTAAATGTCACCATCCATCATCCTGGAGTTTTATTCTGTGCACCACTGGTCCCCTGCGATGGCTTCCCCTCCTCAGTAATGAGAGCGCATCCTCTGCTTCCACTCATTTCGGGCCAAATTGTTCATGCACACCCCCCACTCTGCACGGGACATCTCACCTGAACATCACTCCCGTCTCCACGGTGACAGCAGGCCCAGACATTAACGGCTCTTTTAATAATAAAGAGGCTGGAAAATGGGGTAAAAAAAAAAAACCTTACTCTGGTCGAGCCGAGCACTTTTCCACTTTCGGTTTTCCGAATCGTGGCCATTGTCCGCATTTTACCCATAATGCAGTGGGGTGTCGCCAACTAGAGCAGGATGCTGGGCTTCGGCGAAGAAAAGGCCAATCGCGTCTCGGTTTAAGAGCCGCGAGTTATTTCGGGAAGGCCGAAGGTCTCCGCGTCCCTTCGTCCCGCGTGCTGATTGGTCTTTTGAGGTCCTGTGCAGACGCCACCGTCCCCCAGCCGCTCTTTCACACCGGCCGCCTCGCCCATCACCCCCCCACCCCGCTCCGCCGCCTGCATTCACGCGCCACTCAGAGAAATATGAATATTTGATGGCGCGCATCGGAGGGGAATGTGTGCTGGAAGTGCGCTTACATTCGCGAGATGATGTCCCCCCCTCCGATCACAGAGGACCTCGCAAAGAGACGCTTTCTCCCAGGAAGCTGCGGGGAAGTGGCCGTGCGGGGGGACACGGAAAACGTGGCCTCGGACAAAGTGGCATTAAAAGTGGCGATTCTGGGGGGAAACGGAACGTTTTTATGTTTTATATTTATCTGCTCCGGCCCGCGGGTTGAACGCCGGTGGGTTTTGCCCCTCGGGGCGAACTCGGCTCCGTAAATGCGCACGTTCCTGCCCGACGGCCCGTGGAAATGTAAATTCCGCAGCCGTTCTGCGACTGCGATCGACGGCGATTTGACCAGCCGGTAATTTTCCGTGCGGCCGCATCATGAGGCGTATGGATGACCTTTCGCGGAACGCGGCAGCTGTTCCCCATCACTGGTGCAGATAATCAGTGGGCAACTGAAGCCGATTCTGCATGTTCTGGCCCCACAGGGCGGGGCTTTCTGCCTTCTTTGGGTTAAAGAGATCCACGGAGGATAAACTGCATTGTTGCGCATTTCTCTCCGAACGCCCCTGGCATACATGCATCAATAATTCATTCGTTTCTACGAACATCTTCTCAGCTGCTTCCGACTCCGATGAATGTTAAACGCGCGGAGGCTGAATTCACTCGCAACGCCAGCCGATCTGAGGGCGGAGTGTCCATGTCCACGGAGCCGGCGGACGGGCCTGGGGAGGTCCGAGAAGATAGAAAATATATAAACGATACGTAGACGCCTGCTGCAGAGGGTGGTAGTAACCTAGCGGGTAACACACTCGCCTGTGAACCAGAAGACCCAGGTTCAAACCCCACTTACTACCATTGTGTCCCTGAGCAAGACACTTAACCATGAGTGTCTCCAGGGGAACTGTCCCTGTAACTACTGATTGTAAGTAGGGTAGTAGTAGCCTAGTGGGGTAACAAACTCGCCTATAATCCAGAAGACCCAGGTTCAAACCCCACTTACTACCATTGTGTCCCTGAGCAAGACACTTAACCATGAGTGTCTCCAGGGGAACTGTCCCTGTAACTACTGATTGTAAGTAGGGTAGTAGTAGCCTAGTGGGGTAACAAACTCGCCTATAATCCAGAAGACCCAGGTTCAAACCCCACTTACTACCATTGTGTCCCTGAGGAGGATATTTAACCCTGAGTATCTCCAGGGGGACTGTCCCTGTAACTACTCATTGTAAGTAGGGTGGTAGTAGCCTAGCGGGTAACATACTCGCCTATAATCCAGAAGAACCAGGTTTAAACCATTGTGTCCCTGAGCAGGACACTTAACCCTGAGTGTCTCCAGGGGGGGACTGTCCCTGTAACTACTGATTGTAAGTCGCTCTGGATAAGGGCGTCTGGTAAACGGCGTAAAAAAGTGTAAATGTAAATGTGAATTACTGCGAATTCCGTCGAAAACATCACTGCTATCCCATCCAGCAAATTTTTATCGTGTCCATTTGCTGCATCACTTTTCCCCACCAGCTCAATGAAAGCTCCGCCTCTTTTCACCGCTGCATGGTTCTGTTTATGTTTTCGGCGCGAGCCTGTGCGCCGCGGTTCTTGAGAACCCAACATTTCTCCGTCTTATTCGGCCATCTTAAAGCTTTCGTTCATACTTTTTTTCCCCATTTGATCAAATAGATGGGCGCATTTGATGCTTTAAATAAATGGAGACGGTTGAACCGCGGTCGGAGGCCGGCGTGACTTCTCACGTCAAATTTAATGACCAGTTTCAGAATCGCACCGCTCGCTCTGTCCTCCAGGATGTTAAATTATACAGCCAGGACTCGCAGGAGGTGACTAATTACACGACTCCCTTTCGAACGCGATTAAAAATGATCAAATTGTGCCGCATCGCTGATCAGGGACAGGCTGCTGGATCTTCAGAACCCAGCGTTTTGCAGTTTAGTACTCATGTCCTGGATTAATCTTACATGGCGCTAAGATAAAATGCCGTAGCGATGCATTATGCCATATGGAAATGGTGACAAACAAGAGTGTAGGGCTCAGATATCGGGAATGCCTGATGCGTGGCCTGTGAACCAGAAGACCCAGGTTCAAACCCCACTTACTACCATCGTGTCCCTGAGCAGGACACTTAACCCTGAGTGTCTCCAGGGGGGGACTGTCCCCGTAACTACTGACTGTAACTCGCTCTGGATAAGGGCGTCTGGGAAATGCCGTAAATGTAAATGTAAACATGATGATCACATGGCCTGAAGCCCTACAAACACGATGGCCGAATCCATACATATGTGTAAGCAGCAGGTCTGAAGAGTGTAACACGACATGTTTGACTTATTGCTTACTTACTTACTTGCTTACACACGCGCATAAACGCAATAAGCACGAAGAAAAACTGCCTTTCATGTTGTACAGTGTAGTGAGCTGCTGTACGGCTGGTTCTCATTTGTCTCGCAAACACAAACGCAGCACTAATGAATTGAGATTGCTTCTGCGGAGACTCTGGGGCGAGTGTGTGTGTGTGTGTGTGTGTGAGCCACCCGCAGGTCTTTATCGGCGCTGTGCTCACTGCGTGTAATTGAAACGCGTGCTGCAGGGCTGCTGATGTGCTGAAGGACCCTTCAGATGAGGCCTGATCTCATTAAAAGATACCGCGCTAATTTATCGATATTTTTATGACGTTTATTTGTCACGGACGGCGGCCATTAATCAGCAGTAAAACTGTACATGACGCGAGAGTCAACCCGTCTCTCCGGCCGAGCGTGAAAGCGGCGTTCTGCAGAGAGAGAACTTAAACGCAGATACGAAGCTTCATTTACAGCACTTTACTTTCTTAATCCATTGTACAGAGAATACTGTTGAAGCGGTGTCCGCCTTCCAAACACTCCAGACACCATTTGCTCACAAATTTACGCTTGAAGCGCAACAACAAAGAACTCAAGTTCAGTTGTCTCTAATAAAGAGGCCATTAAAGCCATACGGGTTCGCATCACCTTTAATTTGCCCCATTAAACTGGCATACAGGAAAGTGTGAGGGGTTATGTAGCCGCCATTTAGACAGAATACACACGCGAGGGACGCGGCCATGGTCACGTGTGGCCATTTCTGAAGGAAGTTCAGGACGTCCAGAGACGGTGGAAATATTGTTTTCATATGCGAGGGTCCTGCCAACAATTCGTTCTCAATTTTTATCTTCTAGGATAGTTCACAAAGTCAATACCCACACTGGTCCCTAAATAAAAGTTCAGAGCACAACCGGAGCCTCGTGAATATGGGTCACATCAGAACAACGCACACAATAAGTTACTGGGGACATTTTGAAGAATCTAATACATTCCATGAATTAGGAACCTCAGGACTGTCCCTATTGTCCAATTTAAGCTGTTTGAGAGAAGACAAGAATATGGAGATTTTTTCTTCAGTTTTTTTAAGTCTTTGCTTTGTTCTACAATCTAGAATTCGCGGCATGCATGATTTCAAACTTTTGACCTCCAGTCTGTGTCCCAGATGTATTGACTCGGTAAATTATTTCACAATAAACGAACGATTGTTCATACGACTCCTCCACACCGGGCTGCAGTATTTATATCATCTGGAACACATTAACAGTGTGTGTGCGTGTGTGTGTGGACCACAGTGTTGTGCTTCTGCTGCCTTCTGCATACGTGTGTTGCATCAGTGTGCGTTGGTGGCGCACGTGTTTGAAAAGGAAGGAGTTGTATTTTTATGTGGGTTCCAGAACATTCTGGCTCTATACGGAACCCTCACCCGGCACCGACTCGCGGCGTTTTGATCATTTTTGCTCTTTCCCGAGCTGCAGTTCAAACGCCGCCTCCGGGGGGCGGAGTGCGCGCCGCACCTGCAGCTCCGCGGCCAGGAGGGAGAGATCTGTCCCGAAGAGAGAGTCGCCTTTTCAATTCCAGCCCTGGCGCTGCAAGGCCATGCCAGGAATACTGAGCACCGCTGGAGGGGTGTGTGTGTGTGTGTGAGTGGACACACACTCTTGAAGAGCAAGTGTTCTAATATGCAAACACACACACACACTCCAGACATGGCTGTGCGCTAATCAGATGCGATCATGTGACCTCGGTCCCAGCATCTGTTCTGGATCTTTCTGTGAAGGCCGTGACACAGCCCGCCGCTACGCCCTCCCCCTCGCCTGTCAGCGCTCCGTCTCTCTCGCTTCCACCTTCATGTGTCATCGCTCCAATGCTGGATGCTGATTGGGTTAGAAGGTCTGAGAAGGACGCTCTGAAGTGCCCGTCGTAAGGGCCTTAAATGGGGCGGCGGCCTCCCCGACCCGCAACAACCAGCTCCATCCAGCCCGTCGGGGCGGCCATTCCGGCTCATCAAAGGGCGCCACTGCATCTGCTCTCATCAAAGCGCAGCATCCATTTTGGCTCATCAAAGCGAACGCGTATCAGAGGTCCGGGTCGATGGGACGCTCGGCGGGGAACAGATTCAATTTCTCGCTCGCTTTGAGTCGGCGGCCACTTTGATCATCTGGAGTCTCTCTCTTTCGGCACCTCTAGAACTTTCATAATCTGCAACATGCCGGCGTACACGGAACACCCGCAGATCAGTTAACTTGCCTCGTAACACCGGCGTCACAACTAAACCGAGTTCCCTCGGCCGGGTTCTGCGGCGCCGTCCGCGTTAAATACACCGCACACCGTGCAACTGACACGTTGCTAGGCAACCGCTGCCGCTTAAAGGACTAAATCGCAACGCATCATAATTTGATCTTAAATGTAATATTCCGTCGGAATGGAAGAATCGTACGTGAGGCCCGGAGTGAACTTGGAGTCGTGACTGATGACCCCGGCTCGACGTGACACTGAGTCGAAGTGACCTTACGTACCACCTGCCCTTTTCCACAAAGACACACACACACACACACACACACACACTGGCTGCGGCCCCACGGCGTCCCGGCGCGGCGCCATGCCGGGTTCATTTAGCTGTGACACCGAACTCCGTCCTCCCGCTGCGTTAAACAGGCCCGCTCTCAATCCCTCCTCCTTCAATTAAACGGCCGCGCCGCCTCTCCTGCCACGATGGAGCAGAAATGCACCTCGCCGCTCCGCATGCCGCCTTTTGTCTGATGCACTTCAGCTTGTGTGTGTGTGTGTGTGTGTGTGTGTTTCTTCTGACGGGAGTCGCCATGAGTCTCAGCATCGGTGGGGTCCCAGTGCGAGGGTCCGACCAATCAACCTTTCCCGCCATCACATCACACTTCACACACAAAAGGAGGGTTCACGATTCATAATTCAGGGGCAGCGGTGGCCTAGCGGTTAAGGAAGCGGCCCCGTAATCAAGGTTGCCAGTTCGAATCCCGAGCCGCCAAGGTGCCACTGAGGTGCCACTGAGCAAAGCACCGTCCCCACACACTGCTCCCCGGGTGCCTGTCACTGAGGGTGATGGGTTAAATGCAGAGGACAAATTTCACTGTGTGCACCGTGTGCTGTGCTGCTGTGTATCACATGTGACAATCACTTCACTTTAATAATGATAAGACGTGATCGATTTGGACTGGTCAACAGGTAGATGCCAATGAATCTGCTGCCACCATGTGGTTGTTTAGTTAATACCTTTACTTTTTAATTAACCTCTTGGTGTCTTGAATGGCATTTACCATCATTTTAAAAAATACGTTTTACTCTTTTAATGTCTCCTGCGTGTCTCCTTGTGCACCGACCTCTTTTTCCTCATCACTCGTCCCCCTCGTACCTGCCTCTTGTTCTCCGTCCAGCTTGTCCATCACTCGAGCCGATGCGCTCTGACAAGGACAACTTAAATATGTAGACTAATGGAGCTGGAGGGAGATTGAGGCGAAGCCAGACTCGGCTGTCCAATGAGCGTCTCACCGCCCGTCCTCGCGGCGTCTCAGCCTGGCATCTCCAGTCAAGACGTTGGCTGATACTGAATCTCCTCTGTCTCCTCTGCACCTGTCTGCTTCCCGTCTGTCTTCTCTCACCTGCAGCTAAGAAAGCATTTTGTCCCACGGCGCTCCACATCGTCCTCAGCCATCTGCTCCGAAGCGCTGAGACAGGAAGTTGCTGATGAAGCTGGGACTAGTTGTTCTATGAGATCTGACCTACAGTGGTTCCCAACCATGTTCTAAATAAAACTGAGTCTCCCAACTGCTCCCCCCCCAGGAGCACATTTAGAACCCCCGTTTGAAAGGTTTGTCATTAATAGACTTGCTAGACGTTGTCCTCTTTTCACCGCTGCATAAGTGCGTTTTCTGAATGCTTATTGTAGAAGTAGATGTAACCCCACGCTTGGCCTGTACCTCTGTGCTTAGCGCCAGTTTGAAAATAGTTCCCTGCGGCTTCTAGGACAAGTAACAAATTATTCTGCTGAACGTTCTCTTCCCACAACTGTTAACTCGTCAAAAAATCAGGCAGCGCCCTCCAGTGGTGCCTCCTTTTACGGCCAACCTTTCAAAATTCGGACAATTCGTATTTATTAATGAGGTGACCTGTTTAATAATCTGTGAAACATGCAGATGTCTTCAGTTGGAGGTCTTTCCCGGCACCGTGACCAGAACCTCCATGGTAGGATTTTCACAGCTGACCCTCTTTCTCTTTTTCTCCATCTGGGACACAGGCTTTATAATGAAGCCCGTTTAAACGTCTGTAGGTGCACATATTGAACAGGCTGAGTTACAGGTATTGTTGTTTTGAAAGGGAATAAATCATCATTAAATGGCATGGGGAAAAAAGGTTATAAATATCCCCGTGATCGCTGCTTGGAAAAGCTTTTGTGCCGTGTTCTTGCATAGCCAGCTGCCAACATTTCATTTTTTTTATCTCTCTTTTCTTCAGTCCGTAAAACGCGGCCGAGCATTGCTTTTAACGTTCAGAACGGCGAGGTTCCCTTTAACAGAGTGCCGTGATGAGGCCGATAACAGCCTGCTGCATTTGACTGCAGTGTAGATGTTCTTTTTCTTTATTATGGTCGTCCGTCTCCTACCTGTGTGGCAGTTTGTTTATTCCAGCAATTTCTCCCCCAAAGTGCCAGTTGTCACCGAAAACATCTCACCCCGCACCAGGTGTCAGTTCCTGCCACCGAATACGTCATGTGCGTGTCCCCTGTGGACCAGTTCAGTCGCGTCACTGCGATCTCGTTCTGTACGACAAAGAACCCCGGATCCTGGCGTATTTATTCCATGCATGCAGCGGCCGTACATAATAATAAAATAACCGAATAAACAGCTTTCCTTCAGATGATTGAGGGACGTACGAGTGAATGAATAAATTGGACGTCCTGCAGACAGCAGGAATCTCTGCAAGCTAGCAACACCTCAGGAGAAAGCGAGAAGAAAAGGAAATCTCTCCTTGGCTCGTGTGATTCTCGCCTGTGTCTTTATGTGTTCTAGCAGGCTGAGTTCCCAGTGTTCCGGCGTTTTTTTATAAATACCTTCTCCCAAATCCACCCACCCTTAAATAATGTAGCAGCACACAGAATAAATTATTGAATAATGTGGCCTGGTTTAAGGCTTTGAAAAAGCTGGGATTGGGCTATAAGAAGGTTGCCTTGAGGCGAAGTCACTCGTTCTATGACTGTGTGTGAGAGAGTGTGTGTGAGTGTGTGTGTGTGTGTGTGGAGCCATATAAGGGTCAGTATTATTGGAGCAAAATGACAGCATGAGTCTCTGGACAGGATATTTGGTAACAAAACCTTCCCACAATGTTTACACTTTTTCAGGTAGTTCACCAGTAAATCTACACACTGTACCAACTATGTACTCAACAGCGCAACTCTACACGCCGTACCAGCAGTGTATTCTACAGTGTAACTCTACACACTGTACCAGCAGTGTATTCTACAGCATAACTCTACAAACTGTACAACAGCATATTCTACAGTGTAACTCTACACACTGTACCAGCAGCGTATTCCACAGTGTAACTCTACACACCGTACCAGCAGTGTATTCTACAGCGTAACTTTACACACTGTACCAGCAGCGTATTCTACAGTGTAACTCTACACTGTACCAGCAGCGTATTCTACAGCGTAACTCTACACACTGTACCAGCAGTGTATTCTACAGCATAACTCTACAAACTGTACAACAGCATATTCTACAGTGTAACTCTACACACTGTACCAGCAGTGTATTCTACAGCATAACTCTACACACTGTACCAGCAGCGTATTCTACAGCGTAACTCTACACACTGTACCAGCAGTGTATTCTACAGTGTAACTCTACACACTGTACCAGCAGCGTATTCTACAGTGTAACTCTACACTGTACCAGCAGCGTATTCTACAGCGTAACTCTACACACTGTACCAGCAGTGTATTCTACAGCATAACTCTACACACTGTACCAGCAGCGTATTCTACAGTGTAACTCTACACTGTACCAGCAGCGTTTTCTACAGTGTAACTCTACACACTGTACCAACTATGTACTCAACAGCGCAACTCTACAAGCCATACCAGCAGCATATTCTACAGCGTAACTCTACAACTGTACCAGCAGCATATTCTACAGCGTAACTCTAGACACGGTACCAGCAGCGTATTCTACAGCATAACTCTACAAACTTTACAACAGCGTATTCTACAGTGTAACTCTACACACTGTACCAGCAGCGTATTCTACAGCATAACTCTACAAATTGTACCAGCAGTGTATTCTACAGCGTAACTCTACACACTGTACCAGCAGCGTATTCTACAGTGTAACTCCACACACAGTACCAACAATGTATTCAAAAAAAGTGAAGAGATTTGTCACATGTGATACACAGCAGCACAGCACACAGTGCACACAGTGAAATTTGTCCTCTGCATTTAACCCATCACCCTGAGTGAGCAGTGGGCAGCCATGACAGGCGCCCGGGGAGCAGTGTGTGGGGACGGTGCTTTGCTCAGTGGCACCTCAGTGGCACCTTGGCAGATCGGGATTCGAACCGGCAACATCGCAACTCTACATGCTGTACAACAGCATATTTTACAACATAACTCTACACACTGTACCAGCAGCATATTCTACAGTGTATCTCTACACTCTGTACCTACAATGTATTCAATAGCGCAACTCTACATGCTGCACCAGCAGCATAATCTACAGTGTAACTCTACAGACTGTACCAACAATGTATTCAACAGTGCAACTCTACACGCTATACCAGCAGCGTATTCTACAGTGTAACTACACACTGTACAACAGCGTATTCTACAGTGTAACTCTACACACTGTACCAGCAGCGTATTCTACAGTGTAACTCTACACACTTTACCAGCAGCGTATTCTACAGTGTAACTCTACACACTGTACCAGCAGAGTATTGTACAGTGTAACTCTACACGCTGTACAATAGAGTATTCTACAGAGCAATGCTACACACTGCACCAGCAACAAATTCTACACACTGTACCAACAATGTATTCTACAGCGCAACTCTACACGCTGCACCAGCAGCGTATTCAACAGCACAACTCTACACACTGTACCAACAATGTATTCTACTATGCAACTCTACACACTACAACCAATCTCAGCCAGCATGTCCTGAAGATTGTAGTTCTTTGGTGATATTGTTCCAGATCTCTCCAGTGTTCTAGGTGGTCTATGTATAACGACTATATTTACTATATCAATGTCAACTTTGGGCAAGAAGGCTGCAAAGGCATGGGAAGACTCTGGAATTAATAGCTGTTTGGACAGGGGTTGGTGAAGGGTCTTGGTCTTCCTGATGTGTAACATTATACCCAGGGCTCTGTAAGGCTTGGTCCTTGAGGTCTTCTGTGAATTTATCTCTGATAACATTGTCACAATACCTTAATTTAACATGACTCTTCTGTACACACTGTACTGCATTGTAACCAATGTTTTCAAGTTTATGTTTACAGTATTTTGCAGACAGTCTTGTTTTGATCAGTAGTTACTGCAACAGTTAAATTTACATGTATGACATTTACCAGACACCCTTATCCAGAGCGACTTACAATCAGTAGTAACAGGGACAGTCCCCTCCTGGAGACACTCAGGGTTAAGTGTCGTGCTCAGGGACACAATGGTAGTAAGTGGGGTTTGAACCTGGGTCTTCTGGTTCATAGGCGAGTGTGTTTCCACACTAGGCTACTACCACCACAGTTCCCCTGGAGCAACTCAAACTTAAGTAGTAAGTGGTGTTTAGACCTGTGACTTAGTGGTCATCTGATCCATAACCACCCAACTGCCTTTAAATGTTGCATCTGAACCTTTCCTGCATTGGCCCAACTCTACATCCTACCGACCCCACTCTACATGCTGCTCTGCGATTCTGCCCTCTGACGCTCAGCCCAGCCGTCCTCTCTAATGGCCTGTCTGTGTCCCTGAGTTCTGCCACGTCGGCTACATCTGCCAGCGCCGTGGAGTGGCGTCCCAAGCACAGGACGAGTGGTTAACATTCCAGCGGAGAGGGTGGAGAGACTCTTAAGTGCTCCTCAAACATCCATCAGCGGCCGTGGAAAGTGGGAATGTGACTCTCCGAGGCTGAACCTCTTTAAAGGGACATTAACACGTCTGACTTTCGTTCAAGTGTGAGAAATTTAACGATGGAGGGAGGCTCTTGTCTCAGTAGCGTGTATTACTGTCATACGCTGCTCCATTATGTTTTATTCAGCTGACGTTCGGACAGGCTTCCCCAGATACATTACAGAGGAAGAGCTGCATCATGTTTTCCTCCCCTTCCTCTTTACAGCGTCAGCGTCTAATTCTTCGCTTTCCTCTCCCAGCGTTGCAGAAGTGGAGAACTGGAGCACTGAATTGGGTCGTTTTTCTCTTGGCAGCTGAGGCTCATGGGTAATTTAGTAGACGATGTGTCCCAACGACCCGCACCAGAGCACCTGGCCACTCCAGCCTGTCCCTCAACCTCCATCGCTGCCTCTGATGCACTGTCCCCTGGCTTTGCCTCCTTCCAGTTGCAGCTGCGTGTCGCTCTTTCGAACGCTGCCTGTCCCTTTTTGCTCTTCTAAATGTCCGGCGGAGTGAGAACAGAGGGATTAGGGCCATCTTGAGTCCAGTTGAGCATCTACATGCAGGAGCAGCTCAGCTACCAATCAGGTTCTCTGGGTGTGTTTGTAAAATTCCAGTTGGTCAAGCACGCTTACAGCACAACAGGACAAAACCATTTTCTCCACGGCAAAGACATGACAGGTGATAAAAATGTGATGAAGGGCCACGTAGCTGCATTATTCCTTCCACTGGCGCCATGTTATGTTTGCGCTGCTGGTCTCTGCCGTCTACTGAGCTCCCAGCACTCCTGAGCAGGTGGTTCATTTGGAATGAGACAATGAGACACTTTAATAGGAAACATTAAGGGCAGCCTGGCATTTGTGCTCAGACGAGGTTGAAAGAAGGATAATGGGACACAACACTTAGAAGGACACTGGAGTATTTAGTGGAGTTTGTGTGTGTGTGTGTGTGTGTGTGTGTGCTTCCATGTTTAGAAGCCTTGTTTGTGTGTTTGGGGTTTTGAAGAATGCCCTTTCCCTTTGTTAATAATCTATTCCCCAAAAAAGTGTGGAAAGAATGGAAAGATCTAGAACTAATCCCGCCCCTTTAAGTCATCCTGTGTTTTGCGTCATCATTGGCTGTTGCCACTAGACCAGATATTAAGTGCACTAGATATCTGGTCAGTCAGTGAGCATCTTTGGTGCAACTGGTGACGACCTTAAAATTGGCGGATTGTGTTTCACCCACTCAGTGTTGGCGGATTATGTTTCACACACTCAGTGTCGCGCAACGACTGATGCACCTCAGTACAGCAATCACTAATGCCCATACACACACTCTATAAATCCACCCTCACCTACTCCCGGTAAGGCCATCGTAAATACACGCGGCTCTGGCCGGAGAGACGGTGGGGTTACGCGTGCATCGCTCTCAACTTTCCACACAATCACTCTCACCCTGTCAATCTCCCTCTCTCTCTCTCTCACTGAGAGGTCCATTAGCAGCAGGGGGCGGCCCCGCAGTGAATACTCCGTCCTTATTGGGCTTGACACTTTGTCCATAGAGCCTCTGTATCCGTAATTGTGCACTTTGAGACGAGATCGATGCGTCGTAAAGTGTGGAGTCGGGTAAGGCGGTTGGTGCAGGAGGGACTATTAGTACCAACTTTGTCCTCCGTATGGGGTCACCTGCAGGGTCACGTTTATGACGCTCTGCTGCCGCTGGCCACTGTTTAATGCAGTGGCAGAATGTTTTTTTTTTCCTCTTCTGAAGTTATAGTGAAATATGGATTTTTGTGGGTTATTAATGGACGAATCCTCGGTCATCTTTGCAGAAATGTGAATTGTGATAAAGGGTCCTGTCAGAGGAGTAACAGCTGCGCCCGGACTCTCTGTAATACCCGTTTCATCAGCACTAACTGCTCTCCAACGACTCGTTCCCCTCGCTAAGAGCCCGCTTGGGTCGTAAAATGTCGAACGACACGAGTTTAAATCCTGAATAACATTCGCTTAAGAGCCAAGATCTCGTCTCCCGCCCTCCCTCCCTCCCTCCCCAGTTTTCCCAGAATTCACTCAGTATCCAACAGCCTGGCACAAAGAACACTTTACAGAAGACACCTCATAGAACATAGAACCCTGCCAACTGATCTAATCAAGTGGAAGTGTGTGTGTGTGTGTGTGTGTGTGTGTGTGTTTGTGTGTGTTACTCTGCAGTATGAGTGCACGTGGATTATTACTGTGTACTGTGCAGTTTAAACGGTATAAGCGCCATTCAAAATCAATTTGGCCTACTTGCAGCACAAGGCATTCGTTTTAAAAATGGGTGTGAACACAGAGTGTATGACAGGGTTTCCACAGATCCTTTAAAAAATCCTAAATTCATCAGGCTAAGGCCCTAAATATCATGACTATATGACTAGTAATCCTTTAATCCGGAGTTTAAAGGTCTTAAAAATACTGCAGACGCAATAAATTGAACGAAAGAAGCCTTCAATCTGTCAGTAATCCACCATCACCACGCACTGTGCACTTCCGGGTTTACTAAGTGCCTGTTTGGTGCCCTGTGTGAAGCAACACCAAGTCCAACACCAAAAGAAGTCATTTTAATTTGAAAAATTACAAAATAAAATCTTGGGATTCTGGAGGGACTGCATGACAAAATAAACTTTCTGACAATATTTTCCATGTAAACTGTACAGCTGACTATGGAAAATACTAACATTTTATATCATTGCCCGGATATTCTTTTATCTGTTATACGGTTATGCGATATGTTGCTGTATCTGCTGCAGTGCACACTGCAGTTACATACCTCAATATACAGTATAGGCCAAAAGTTTGGACACACCTTCTCATTCAACGAGTTTTCTTTATTTTCAGGACCATTTACGTTGGTAGATTCTCACTGAAGGCATCAAAACTATGAATGAACACATGTGGAGTTCTGTACTTAACAAAAAAAGGTGAAATAAGTGAAAACATGTTTTATATTCTAGTTTCTTTGCTCTGATTACTGCTTTGCACACTCTTGGCATTCTCTCGATGAGCTTCAAGAGGTCGTCACCTGAAATGCTTCTCCAACAGTCTTGAAGGAGTTCCCAGAGGTGTTTAGCACTTGTTGGTCCAGCTCACCCCAAACCATCTGGACTGGGTTCAGGTCGGGTGACTGTGGAGGCCAGGTCTCCACTTTTTGTTAAGTACAGAACTCCACATGTGTTCATTCATAGTTCTGATGCCTTCAGTGAGAATCTACCAACGTAAATGGTCATGAAAATAAAGAAAACACGTTGAATGAGAAGGTGTCCAAACTTTTGGCCTGTACTGTATACCTGTTCTGTCTATCGTCTTTGAATTGATTTATATCGAAATACAATTTTTATGCCATATCTCACAGCCCAGGTATTAGTGTTGTTTGCACGCATGCCGCATGCAGATGTGTGTATTTTAGTGTGTCTGTGGGTGTTTTTGAGTATTGAATGTGTATTACTGCATATATTCGCATGGGAGTCAGAGTATTTGTGTGCATGTGTGCGTTGAGGAAAGTGAAATAAACAACTAACTGAAGTGAGAACAGAACTGAAGAGCCGCGAATATGAATCATTTCTGCCGCCGAGAGGCTGGTGGGCTGGAGGAGGAACACGAGGCACCTAAAAACCTGCAAACCAGGCACCTGCTGCATGTTAAAGCGCAGGTCCACCTGCACCCACAGCACACCTGCAGCAGAACACACACACACACACTCCTCAGGAGTCACATGGAGAAGGACACACACGGTCCATTCATCAGAATCTCTGATGGTGAGGAGCGCCATGTAGACCCGTGTCTGTCTACGCTCCCGGTGATAAGACGTCGAGGGTGGTGGAGCGTTTTAGTGATGTGGTGATTAGGGAGGAGATGACAGTGAAGCTCCCGTGACTTGGCCTCCATCGGCGGCGTCCAGCATCTGGCTCTCCAGTGTCTGGCGCTGCTGGCCGAGTTCGCACCCACAGATGGTGCCTCTCGCTGGGCTCTCCGACTGCACTCACCGCCCCGCGCCTGGATCTTCCTGCCCCCCCCCCTCCCCGTCCAACGTGATTAACGGGCACGCCGCTCCCCGTCATCCATCTTCCTCTCCCCCTCTCCACGTGTCCTGTAGCTCACCTCGACCCCCTGTTACCCTGACAAAATGATTCATCCCACCTCCCGCTTCACCGCCAGTAATCCGCTGCTCCACCATCACCGGGTGTCTGGACAAAGTTATCCGGCCCACAGTGTCCTGTCTGGGGGACCCGGTCCCGCTGGAGACGAGTCAGCCAATCATCTCCGCCGATGTTCAGAGTGCGCCTCTGTAACCGCTGCAGCCGCTATAATGCGACAATAATCGGGGGGGGGGGGCTGTGTTTACAGATGAACCCGAAGCGGCTGCAGGTTTCAGGCCTGCTGGGTTCGCGGGGCTCTCGGGGGGTAATGAAGTGGGGGCGCGTGATTGATTCCCCTCCCTCCCCCCGCAGGTCGGCCGCGCCGCAGGAGAGATTAAAGCGATGAGAGTTGGACTAACCTTGGCTCGGGACGCCGAGGGGCGTCATTGCGGCCGACGGCTCTAAGTGGAGCCGCTCTGGCATTTAAGAGCGCGTCTCCGCGGGGCTCTTACTACCTATCGACTGGACGCTCGGCCCGGCCGCCGGTTAATCTTTAATTAAACCCGGTTTTTAATCAACTGGTTAAACGTCTCGTCTCCTGCAGAGAACAGAGCATCATCACCTCCTGACCACGGTGACCACCGAGCCACCAGAGGACTGTAAACTGTGAACAGAATAGATGTGGTGACGAATGAAGGCGGAGCTTCTTAAAAACTCATCTAGACTCTTCTCCGTCTTGGCCCCTCGGTGGTGGAATGAACTTCCCCTGGAGGTCAGAACAGCTCAGTCACTGAGCACCTTCACACGGCAGCTCAAGACCTTCCTCTTTAGAGAATATTTAGATGAACTTGTAACCTTCTAGGATGTTAGTGCCAGAAGACCCAGGTTCAAATCCCACTTACTACCATCATGTCCCTGAGCAAGACACTTAACCGTGAGTGTCTCCAGGGGAAAACTGTCCCCGTAAATACTGATTGTAAGTCGCTCTGGATAAGGGCGTCTGGTAAATGCCGTAAATGTAAATTCTTCTTGTCTGACTTCTGTATAGAATCTAGAACAGAGTGAATAAAAAGATTGTATTCATAGTTGGGGGTCCTAGTGAATCAGAACTGACCACTTCATCCATGGTAACATGGAAGCACGTTGTAAGTCACTCTGGATACGGCCGTCTGCCAAATGCCTTAAATGGAAATGGAATGTAAATGTAAATTGGATTTCAGCATTTCGATGCTGTAAATTCTGCAGTAAAAAGTCACATTCACTCCGTCTCTCCCGTTCAGAGGCCGCAGGTGCCCGCTGTCTCTTCAAATGAAGGAGTGTGAAGGTAAAAAGGCTGGAAGTGATATCACACCCGGCCTGTTCAGCCTCGCCTCACCACCGTCTCCACGGTTACCGGGTTCCAACGGGCCTCGGCGGAGACAGAAGCAGCGAAACCTCATTTTAATCTCAGAATTCTGCTAAAACCGCACTTTTTTTTTTTTACGCTGGGTGGTTAATTAGCAGCCAGGTACTGAGTCCATCTGCACACAGCGGGGAGGACAAGACGAGTAAAACTCCGTTCCCTCCAACGCTGCTCAAATCAATTAAAAAAAGCCTCAGAGAATGTGTGCTAAGATTTGATTTTAATTAGAGAGTGACATATTCAACAAGAGATGCCACATCGTTTTGGGGCACTATTTTGGGGCAGTGATTGGCCCCATAATCAGAAGGTTGCCGGATCGACTGCCGATCCGCCAAGGTGCCACTGAGGTGCCGCCGTCCCCACACGCTGCTCCCCGGGTGCCTGTCATGGCTGCCCACTGCTCACCAAGGGTGATGGTTAAATACAGAGGAAACATTTCCTCGTGTCACTGTGTGCTGTGCTGCAGTATATCACAATGACATTCACTTCACTTTAAACTGCCAAGGTGCCACTGAGGTGCCACCGTCCCCACACACTGCTACCCGGGTGCCTCTCGTGGCTGCCCACTGCTCACCAAGGGTGATGGTGAAATACAGAGGACACATTTCATTGTGTGTACCGTGTGCTGTGCTGCAGTGTATCATTTACAGCATTTACATTTACAGCATTTATCAGACGCCCTTATCCAGAGCGACTTACAATCAGTAGTTACAGGGACAGTCTCCCTGGAGCAACTTAGGGTTAAGTGTCTTGCTCAGGGACACGATGGTATTAAGTGGGATTCAAACCCGGGTCTTCTGGTTCATAGGCGAGTGTGTTACCCACTAGGCTAGTACCACCCTATCACAATGACAATCACTTCACTTTTACTATAATAGCTGCATCATGTGAGGCATGTTCACTAATGTCACAAAATTAACATTAACACAATAACCAGATGGAAACAGGAAGTGTCTGCTTGCTGGTTACCTGTCTGTTGAATAGGACAAAATAAAGACCCAGTGGGTGGGTAATTATTTCTGACACATAGAGCAAAGTTTAAAAAGGGGAGGGGCTGTTGGCATGATTGACAGCTGTCACATACCCTACTTCCCCATTCTCCACGAATACGTGACATGCCCAGGTGTATTGCAGCATCCATCGCCTCCCTTTCTCCTCATTTCCCTCCGGTCTCTACACTCCTAATACCCCAAACATAGACCACGCCCACTACCAACACCAACATGCAGGTTACATGGCTAAACTGGTGAGTTGGTGAACTTAAGCACGTGCCACACACTGGCTCCTCCCTCCTCTCTACGTTCATTTTTTGATTTATAATCTCCTTTCCGCACTTTACTAACTGAAATTCTGTTTTATTTTTCTGTACAGAGACACTACAATGGGTAGCCTAGTGTGTAACACACTCGCCTATGAACCAGAAGTCCCAGGTTCAAACCCCATCTACTACCATCGTGTCCCTGAGTGTCTCCAGGGGGGGACTGTCCCTGTAACTACTGATTGTAAGTCGCTCTGGATAAGGCGAAAAATGTAAATGTAAGGAATTAAAGGTATGGACTGGCCCACCCGTCAATGCCACCACTACATCCTTGAAAGATGATGCCGTCTCCAACAGTCGACTCTGCCCACTGCATGGTGTGTGTGTGTGTGTGTGTGTGTGTGTGTGTGTGTGTGTGTGTGTGTGTGTGTGGCCGTGTAACGTGCGTCTCGATCATTAGCAGAACCAGAAAAAGAAAACACCATCGATTTTTTTCTAAATCTTCCGCGTGTGACCTTTCGTCCGACTCATTCGGCCTGTCTGCATATTCACACAGAGACGTGTGTGTGTGTGTGTGTGTGTGTGTGTGTGTGTGTGTGTGTGTGTGTGTGTGTGTGTCTCACCCTTTGCCTAGGGACGGACAGGTAATTTTCCCGAGGTGATTACAGGCATCTGGCGTGTGATAAGGCGTGGCTGTTATCTAAATACACGGCGCAGTTTGGCCCTGCGGTATGTAGAAATTACCGCTGATATCAACTCATCTGCATCGGAGACAAGCTGCAGGGACACACACACACACACACACACACCAGATGAGTTCCTGCATTTAATTCAGGATCTATCCGTTTAATGTGCTGTTCACCCTTTCATATTCACCCTCTCACTATTCACTCTGTTCGGCCGTTTTCATCACGACTCGACCCTGTGGGTGGGAGGAATGTGAAAGGTCCTCCTGGCCCAAGTGGAAATTGTCATTAATTCCATGCCCTCCTGCGTCTCTGCAGTCAGGACGGGCGACGGGACCGCATTCCTGCTCCGCTCCTCACAGCAGGCCAACGGGGAGAGGAGAACGTCCCAAAGCGGATCCACATGGTGCCGAGATGGAACTTCCTTCGCATCTTCCATACAAGAGCCCAGTGCAGTCATAATAATAATATTAACCTTTAATATAACATATTCGCCCTCGTCATAAGGATCACATCTGTCGTGAATTATTCAAACGGGATCAAATTCTAATATAATAACTAAATATTATTAGTGTGAAATGATGAGATGAGATGAGGGTAAGCATCTCTGACAGCCTCTAATAAGAGCGAAGAGAGAAAGTTGAGAAACACCCCACTTCAGATCTGATTTTAGACCAAGGGCACCGTCACGCTGGTGAAATATTATCAACAAAAGACCCGACAGAACATGTCTGAGCGGCGCTGCTGTCGATAAGACTGCAGGAACACGGGGATTTCGTGGTCGTTAGTGAGCGGCTCTGATCTCCGCTGCTCTTTAAAAGAACGCCGCCGGGCGGGGCCTGTGGCGGAGGGGGCGGAGGCAGATCTGTCGTCACGTCGCCGACGACCTCTGACCCGCTCACTGATGGACGTACAGGTGTGTGTTCATGACCAAGGCCGGCCTGTTAACATACAGGCATGATGTGATTCTTCAGGCATGCATGTGACTGCACACACACGCACACACACACACACACACATATATACTTATACCTACTCTTAAAAGAGTATTTTAAGGAGCACAGCCTAAAACCCGAAACTCCTACGTACATTTCCTGATCTCCACCCGCAGATTATGTTACATTATATTACATTCTATACCGTGTTTCATTAACTGTAATGATACTTTATGTCATTATATGTGTATACGTGGTGTTATGTTACATCATGTTACATTATATTACATTGTAATGATACTTTATGTCATTATATGTGTATACGTGGTGTTATGTTACATCATGTTACATTATATTACATTCTATACCATGTTTCATTAACTGTAATGATACTTTATGTCATTATATGTGTATACGTGGTGTTATGTTACATCATGTTACATTATATTACATTGTAATGATACCTTATGTCATTATATGTGTATATGTGGTGTTATGTTACATCATGTTACATTATATTACATTCTTTACCGTGTTTCATTAACTGTAATGATACTTTATGTCATTATATGTGTATACGTGGTGTTATGTAACATCATGTTACATTATATTACATTGTAATGATACTTTATGTCATTATATGTGTATACGTGGTGTTATGTTACATCATGTTACATTATATTACATTCTATACCATGTTTCATTAACTGTAATGATACTTTGTCATTATATGTGTATACGTGGTGTTATGTTACATCATGTTACATTATATTACATTGTAATGATACTTTATGTCATTATAAGTGTACACGTGGTGTTATGTTACATTATATTACATTATATGTTACATTATGTTAAATTATATATTACATGTTGAGTTGAGTTCCATGGCCCTCGGTGCCACTGTGGTGTTCTGTAAACTGGTTATAATGGGTGGAGCTGAAAGGGGCGGAGCTTATGCGTTTGACACCTCGTTTCGGTTCGCACGCTGAGTGACTCAAGCGGACTGTGATACAGCTGCCCAGACCTTCAGAGTGGGGTGCCGTGGTGATGGATCTGCAGAGCAACCCATGCACACACACACACACACACACATCTGTTGTCACGGATCAAAACGGTTGGATGCAGCAGATGAAAGAGAAACAAAAACCGAGCTTCTCGCACAGACAGTCGAATGCGTCAGATGTGTGTGAGCAGAAGACCTGTGGACTCTGCTGACATTTCATGAAGTTCAAGAAATTGCCTGAAATTCTGCTGCCTAGCTTCAAGACTCTCTCTCTCTCTCTCTCTCACACACACACACACACACACACACACACTTAAACACAGGACCTGTTTATGAATTAGATCCTCACATCTGCTGCTAATGATCTCCTGGTGATGATTCCACGGGACACAATGAGCTCCACACCTGTTGCATGGACCAAAGTGTGATGAGAGATCCTAGACACACACACACACACACAGAAAAAGGAACAGAACCTGCTGCGTCCCATTCACACGCCACCGTGCGCCATGAAGTCACTTCTTCAAGCTGTGCCCGGTAATGCAGACCCGCAGAGTGTGACAGCGGCAGCAGACGGGCGAGAGGCTGCATTTTAAACAGATGAATAAATAAGTAAATAAATGATGTGCGGGCGCCCGAGGAAGGCTGAAAAGCACAGATGTGCGTCGTCTTCCGGAAAGTGCCGCATGATGAATGACGAGTGCTGGAGATGTTGATGTTAAAATTTAATGGCAGATGTGCGGCAGAATCTGCGCAGCGGGTAGCGCCCGGGGGTCGAATCCAGGTCCCGATCCAGCACGACGTGGCTGTGGGTTTCTCCCGGTTCCTGCCTGGCTACCCATTTGCCCGATCAGAACAGAATTGGGTGTAAATACATCTACATGTCGCACTGCGGTTCTTTTTCTTCTACTATTTCATTTTGTTTGGTTTTTTCTTGTCAGGCTTGTTCTGAACACGCTAAACGAAGTGGACTCGTAGTCAGAAGGTTGAAGGTCAAGGTGCCACTGAGCCCCCCCCAAATCAAGGGACCATCCCCAAGGGTGACAGTTAAAAGCAGAGGACACGTTTCACTGTGTCACCGTGTGCTGCGCTGCAGTGTCTCACAATGACGGTCACGTCACTTTCACTGTTCTGTTGTGCCGTCGCGCCGCTTTTATAGGAGTCTTGAGCAATCGGGCCAAAGTGGCTTCAGCTGGGAGTCAGGTGCCCCGGCAGCAGCTGTGTGCGGGTGATGATGCAGCCGAGTTTATCTGCACGCTTCACCCCGTCTTGTTTTGTCGTAATTACTATTAATTACAAGTGTATCTTTTCCTTGGCAAAGATGACCCAGGGTCAGACTGAATCCTGCGCTCGGTGTCCGTGTCCTGCACTCGGGGTTCACCGTTGCCATGGCGATGCCGTCTATTTACTTACACTTGGCACCAAAGTAGAACTCGAAAACAAGAAAAGCGTGAGATGGGAGGCGGCGAGAGAACACGCCCCGCTGCCGCCAAGTCGTTCCCGAGCGCCGCTCATTATCGCAGAGAGCGGCGAACAACGGCGTGACCAATCAGCCCCCAACCTTCACGCCGAAAAAAGAAAAGACCGCCACCAAACAACTTGCTGCCAGCAAGGAAGCAGAGTGCATTTCATTTAACGTTTAATTACACTAATGGAGCCTCCATTGTTGCCCCCGGTGACACGGCGTGCCACCCTGAATGGGCCCGGCCTCCGGGCTAAAGGCTCCATTGTCAGAGTAAAGCTCTGGCTTAGCGAGGCTCAGCGAGAGCGAGGAGAAGAGAGGCTCTTGGGTAATTACTTTAGACCTCTCTAACTCTATCTTGGCTCGGACCGAGCGCCAGCGGTGGGGCCTGAGCCGCCAGGGAGAACAAGGGGCCACCACTCGGGGAGGTGGGGGGTCTTCTACGACGGCCGAGGAAGTCCTCAGAAAGAGAGGGGCGTAGCTCTGAATCCTTCGTGCACCCCAGGAACCACTGCGGTTCGCACCAACATGAGACACCGGAGCCGGGAGAGCCGAGTGATTAGAGGCTGGTTCTCCCTGATGAAAAATGAAACGAACGGGCTGATGGTTTCAGCAGAATCATTTACATCCACTGGACAGATGAGGAGGAGATGTCCAGTTCTGGACTGAAGAAATGCTGCATAGAACGGCCAGTTTCCACGAATAATGTTGCTCCGGCAGGGGTCTTCTGGGGACCTCGGCACACGCTGAACACATGCACTGAGGTCTGCGCTGATATGACCGATTAGAACAGATGCAGACTTCAGAGATGGAGAATGTGCTGAGTAGGAGCAATTCTTCAAATAAAGCCTTAAAATGGTAGATAAATATTGGAAAAAATAAAAACATGGACAATAATTTAATCTACATGATGTATCTGTAGTGGTTTATGGTTTTTAATGTCCACCGTTGGATTTCTAATCAGTAACATGTGTATTAATGTGCTTCTTGCCTCAGGGACGTATTGATAAATCGGCTGTTCATCGGAATCAGATTGACTGTTATTGGCCAGATGATATTAATATGATTAACTATTATTGGCCACAATAGCCGATATTTAAAATAGCTCTATTTATATTTATGCTTAAGAATACTTTAATAATTATTTATTGTTCACATTATTAAAACGTAATTTGTGAAATTTGTCTGATTGAAGTTACCAAAGGTACTGTGAACAGCTGAAAGACAAAATTTCTTTTTAACTATGAAGAAATATATATTTTTTTGTAACGTTGGGCAAACCCCAGCAACCAAAATTCGGCACGGCTCCCAGTGGCGCCTTGGTGTAGAAGTGGAGACGGGGGGCTTCCTCGCACCCCGGCTCTCTAGCTGCCGAGCGCAGAAGTGATGATGCTATTTATTGGCCTTGTTTTCCAGGGCGGCCCGTTTTTTCACCCCGCTGCACAAGAAGAACGACTCTTAACTCCACTCCGGCCACTTTGTCTGGCCTTAAAGACCCAGGTGAATGAACTCTGGCGTTCTCCTTTTTTCCCCCTTGATCCCCCCTCGTCCCCTTTTTCCTCTGGGTGAAAGAAAAGCGTTAAGTCCGCGCCGTCTAATCAGCGGGCCGTGCAGGGGGATTGAGACGCCGGGGCATTTTGTCTTTTGTTTGCCGGCCTCCACCATCTTGATAGGGCTGCCAGTTTCTGGCAAGGTCCGCCGCCCTCGGGCTCCTCCATTTTCTCTCCATTGACTCAGAGTTAATTGGGTTGTTTTTCCCCCCCGCCTGTCCAGGACCCTCATTCCAACTTCAGAGATTTTAAACCTTACATTGTGTTCCCCGACACACACACAGCTCTGGGCTGTTCACACAGAAACACCAGCACTCTTCTTCTCTTGTTCCTGGAAGGAGGGACAGAAGGGACAATTGTGAAGGATCAATGCTGAGCAAGAACGGTGAATAACACATTATTGGATGTTCTCACCCTGATGGCGCAGGAGAGTATATGAAGTCTTCAACTGCAACAGAAAAAAATGAAATTGTTGTTCAGATCATGTCTGTGAGCAGAAGAACGTGTACAAGATGTCTTACAGGACAGGGCTGTCGGCTCTCTGCATTTGGGTTTGGATTTAAGATGGAAAGAGTGTCAAGGTGGCCTCAGTGTCAACAGTTCATTGGGGCGGTGGTGGCCTAGCGGTTAAGGAAGCGGCCCCGTAATCATGGCCGCCCTCTGCTCACCAAGGGTGATGGGTTAAATACAGAGGACACATTTCACTGTGTTCACCGTGTGCTGTGCCGCTGTGTGTCACAATGGCAGTTCTGGAGATGTCCAGTTCTGGAAAATATCAGGACTGAAGAAACGCTGCAGCTCTAGTTCTTCCGTTATGTGTCTGGAGCGTGAAAATAGTGGATAAAAGGGCCAGTTTCCACCTTCTCCGGCAGGAGATTGAGGTCTTCTGGGGACCTCGGCACACACTGAACACATGCACTCATGATCGTTCTGAGATGACCGATTAGAACAGATGCAGACTTCAGAAACGGAGAATGTGCTGAGTAGGAGCAATTCTTCCAATAAAGCCTTAAAATGGTAGATAAATATAACCTGTCGTCATTTCTAGCCACTGCAGTACCATAGACAAGCTGGGGGAACTCGTATTAATGTTAAACCATCTCACAAAGTGACATTTTCATGATCGGGGACCTTTAAATTCTTTTTGCCTGCAACCCCGTTTTCTTAACAGTTGAGAATCTCTGTTTTGAAAGATCATGAAAGTCTATGTACAGGTTACATGGAAGAAGGACCTGCAAACAACGGTGCTTTATGTCCAGACGCATACCAGCTCTCCATCTGGAAGCCTGTCTCAGCACGAGACCTCAGTATCGATCTGCAGCACACTGGGCGCCGATGAGATTCCTGAACATTCAGCGCCGCTGCCCACGGTCTAGAGAACCCAGTCGCGTGTTCTCGCAGCAAGACGTGAAGATAATGAAGTCCTCTGGAGTTCACACGGCCCGCTGCCCTGACGTTTAAATGTCATTGTCAACCTAGCGTGGCTATGTTCAAAACAAGTCCACGAACGTGCGGGTCAACGTTCCGACTGTCTCGCTACTTTTCTTCATTTAAATGAAGGAACGGTCTGTGCAGACAGTACGTGGATTTGTCCTTTACATTTATTTAATATATTTTATTCTCGACACTGTATAATTTGCGATATTTATAACTGTGTTTGCCTTTGGAAAGGGCATGAAAAATCCCAACAGAGCTTGGTATGAAATCTCAGGGAAAGTATCATTAGAGAAGTGGAGGTTTTTGGGGTTTTTTTGTTCAGTTCGTTCAGTTTTACACTTTTGTCACGTTTTTCAGGATGGAGTCGTTGGTCAGCATACGTTCACACGCTGAATGTCGTTCTGTCCTCCAGCACCTCCCGTCACTCCCCTGCCTCATCTTGCCTCGGGTCATAAACAGCCATTTCTGGAGCCAATTAAACATGTTCATTTATTTGTGTTTCTGTTGGAGAGTCGAGATTCCTGCAGGCTGTTCCTAGCTAGTCATCAAAGTTTCTGGCCTGGTGTGTGTGTGTGTGTGTGTGTGTGTGAGAGAGAGAGAAAGTGAGTCAGTGTGTGGGTGAAATGCATAGATGCTGGGTGAAGAGCTGTCTGCGTGTCTCTCCATGTCGTGTTTTGAAACAGAAACCTCCTGGTTGTCAGATAATCAGCGCTGAATGACAGACACACAGATCTTTATTCGAACACGGATGGATGCCAGATATTCGTCAGGTTTCACGTTGCCAAAGCATGGCTGGCAGAGTGTGCCAGTTGCAGCAGATCCGCGTTGTGTGATTCAGTCATTGTGGCCCATTGTGGCATGACCCCGCAGTCAAAAGGGGCAGTGGTGGCCTAGCGGTTAAGGAAGTGGCCCCGTAATCAGAAGGTTGTCGGTTCGAATCCCGAGCCGCCAAGGTGCCACTGAGGTGCCACTGAGCAAAGCACCGTCCCCACACACTGCTCCCCGGGCGCCTGTCATGGCTGCCCACTGCTCACTCAGGGTGATGGGTTAAATGCAGAGGACAAATTTCACTGTGTGCACCGTGTGCTGTGCTGCTGTGTATCACATGTGACAATCACTTCATTTTAATTTAAAAAAATCGATGATAGTCCAGGCCCCACCGTGCTACTCTACTTGGTATCACCCATTAAGTTCTCGTATCCAACATAAAGTGGTGAGTCCCAATTATTTTCACACTCAAAATGATCAACCAAGTCGCGGGAACTCGTTTCCCGTTTTGCTTCTCTTCTCGGCTCCTCCCCCAGACTAAGGATGACTGACAGCAAGTCAGCAGGTGGAGTGGGCCGGTGAACGTCTCAGCTGTGACCCTGCGTGAACTCTACGTGTGAGCTCCACGTCCGGGGAAAAAGGCAGTACATGCAGACACCTACGTATCACCCGCAGGTCAGCCTCAGTAAGACACAATAATTTTGAAGGGTCAGGTGGTCAGCCAGGGAGTCAATAACAGGAGTTCTAGGAGTTGTGTAAGGCTAGAAGCATTTCTTTCTTTATCTCTTTGCTTTATCGCCATCCATGATCCTCGCTGCAGTGGTGTCACCATTATATATATTATAAATAAACCTTTATCACCTTTTTCACTCGCATGGCTTCCCTGGTTTACACACAGTGCCCTCAGCAGACCTTTCTCACCCCCTGACCGTACACCAGGGGGTAGTTTGCAACACCCAGGATGGTCCAACCTTCCTTTGGTACCCATGTTTGTCCAACCTCCCACATGGCTGTGGTGGCCTGAGGGTCCAGCCAGCCAATGATTTACATTTACATTTCTGACATTTACCAGACGCCCTTATTCAGAGCGTCTTACAATCAGTAGTTACAGGGACAGTCCCTCTGGAGACACTCAGGGTTAAGTGTCCTGTTCAGGGACACAATGGTACTAAGTGGGGTCTTCTGGGTCAGAGGCAAGGTTCAAAGCCCCTTGAAGGTTGAATGTGTGAACCCAGACCTGATCCAAGAAGATCTAAGTCAAGATGGTATCTCTGACTGACCACGGTTTGTACAACCCATGATTGTCCGGCCACCCTCCCAATCTCTAAATGGTAAAACCCATTAGTGAAACCTTCCCCCTTGAGCAAAGTTGGTTTGATCCAAGAAGTCCTTACACTCTGTCCAACATAAAATGGTTGAGCCCATGATGGTCTGAACCTCCCTTCTGACCCACAATGGTCTACCCTCCTGCCTTACATCTAAATTTACAGCATTTGGCAGTTGTTCTTATCCAGAGCGACTTACATGAGGGCTTTAATAAAATCATCATAAAAATCCCTCATTTGGTTCACTACAACCTGATCTGAAAACACCATTAGATTAATAACTCAGGACTCAACAGTTTTTTTAAGTTGCTTGGTTGGTTGTTTTTTTTTATAATAAATTATTGAGTGGAGATGCAATAGAGAACGTCGGAGAACATCTGTTGCATGATGGGCCAGTGTGGACCAGTGTCTTGACATCCACAGGCGTTTTTAGAGCGTCAGGAGGATCTGAATTTTTTTTTTTATTGTGACCAGTCTGGTCTTCAGCGGCCTACGTATGCTCTGGTCTCTCTGGAGTCTTGACCTTTTCTCATTGCCCCTCTCAATGAAACTTTTCTAATACATACACCCTAAAGCCTTTGTTTGTGTGTGTGTGTGTTTGCGTGCAGATGGTACCTGACTTACCGCGCTGTTGTCTCACCGAGTCTGTAATGACTGCAATCCATCCTCCTCTCGGCAGAAATAAACACACAGTAGGAAATGGAAGGAGAAAGCAGCAGCGCTGCCGTGATGCTTTTTTCTTGGTTCCGCCAAAGCGCAGAGTGTAGGTGGAGGATCAAAAACCCCGCAAACTGTGCCACAACAGGTCCGTATTTAACCCAGAAGGCCAGAGGAACTGGTGGAAACGAACAGAATCATCACCGCACCGTTGCAGACATCTCCAACGACAGATGGAGAAATATAGACCGAGCTAGAGAACCCAACGTGCCATTTATTCCAGTGTTGAAATGTTGGTGAATAAGTGATCAGGGGGAGAATTCCTTCCAGTTCTTGTATGAGTGTGGAGGGCCGTCAGTGTAATTGAGGCTTGTCGGCTGCCTTCCCAGAAGCCCCGGGTTACGGCGGCTGTGTTGTTTTAAAAGGACAACTCCAACCTTGAGAACGTTTGAGAACTGTCCGCTTGGACAGCTGTCTGCTTGTTGGACTCCCAGAACCCGGCGAGCGTTTAACGCTTTGATGCGTGATGGCGTCAGGTTTCTGTAAGAACCCGAAGCAGCTTGAAGCCGTCCTCCGGGCGGGAGCCGCTACCTCCGGTTGCCAGGCAGTGCCGGTTTCCGTGACGATGAGGGCTTTTTGGGAGACGTCCAGACGCTCACGCTGCGCGAAGGTCCTGCGGCCCCCCCCCCCTGCGCAAAGACAACATTACATTTGTAAAACCCCCCGTTCGGACTCCCCCGCCATCTGTGCTCCTAATGGAGCTGTCCGGAGCTGCCTGTCACTCAAATCAACCTGCAGCCACCCGAGGGGGGTCCTGCTCACCTTTCCACGTGAGTTTTACATGTCCCCTCCAACGTGTGAATGCCGGTCCGTCACCACTTCCCGCAGGAGCTTCCACGTACAGAGACAGGTTGAAGCGACCCGTCAGGAGCCTCTGCACCTCCTAACAGTGATGCAGCATCATGGAGGGACGAAGGGGGCTCTGCCGGTGTCTCGCGGCAGAGATCGTTTCAGAACTTTCCTGTTGAGTGTAGGATTTGGCAGTCCTTGTGAGTCACCGTACGCGAGCTGTAATGCGCGGCGCGGTGTGTCGTTATCGGCGTTTCACCGTGCGGAGCAGACGACTCGGTATCTCGAAGCCCGGGAGGATATTCTGAAGTCGCTCGGAACATTCGGTGTCAACATATTTCATTTGCTCGTTCCGGTCGATCCTAAAACCGCATTTCCTATTATAAACAGATCAAATATGGCACCTGCACCGCGTGAGAAGCTGGACTGGCCCGTGACGTGGTCTGGACTTCGAGAACATTTTACGTAAACCGGTTCCTTTCCTCCTATTGTGAATATCCACCATTTGGAGGGCGGTCACGCAGCTTCTTCTAACGCGCCACATGAATCCGTTCAGATGGGTCCTTTCTGCCTGAGATCATGGAGGGAATTTAGCACAACATGGCGCCATGTGTCTGAGGTGTCATGTTTTCAGGAGTCATGTTTTCTCTGAACGCTCATGGGGCAGTGGTGGCCTAGTGGATCCGCCAAGGTGCCACTGAGCAAAGCACCGTCCCCACACACTGCTCCCCGGGCGCCTGTCATGGCTGCCCACTGCTCACTAAGCGTGATGGGTTAAATGCAGAGGACACGTTTCACTGAGTGCACCGTGTGCTGCGCTGCTGTGTATCACAAGCGACAATCACTTTTCACTTTATCACTTTTCACTTCATCACTTAAAGTAGAGGTCTTTGTTAAGTGAGCAGATCATCTTCTGACTGTAGATGCCCTCTGCGGCCAGGGAGAGGAGCTGCTAACGGTCCTGAATCCACCCTGGACCTGGATTCATGCTGCCCAACGCTGGGGAGAAGCTCAGCCTGTCTTCACTCCCCCGTCCTCCTTTTGTCTCCGTATCCCCGAGCAAGGCCAGATAAAGGTTATTCCTGCACTAGTCGGCCCAGTCCTGACCTCCCAGGGCGAAGATGGTTGGAGGCGCTGGTGGGAAATGGACAGAGGGGGACGACGTCCTCAGAGCCTGTTGGGTTCGTGGAGCTACACTGCCCCCTGGTGGAACCCTGCGACTTGAGGAACAAGGACTCGGAGACAGAAAGAGGGAAACTCCTGGGAATAATGGTTTTATTTTCAGAGTAATGACTCCTTTAATTATGCCGAGTAATTGCCTATAAAGACGCACTGTGTGTGTGATCCGGCTTTCTGATTTATTCGACACTGACGAGCGTTTGTCAAGGGCTCAAGGTTAAGTGTCCGCTGAGAGGAGAAATGATTTAAAACTTGTCCTCCGGTAAAAACTGCTCGTGTGGCTTTCAAAACTTTTAATATTCTAATTGGGGATACAAGGTTACGATACCATTATAGAATTAAAATGATTTCTACAGAAGGGGGTTACAAATCCTGTTGCGTTTCAGCAGTTTCAACAGTAGGGTGGGTGGTAGCCAAGTGGGTGACACACTCGCCTGTGAACCAGAAGACCCAGCAAGACACTTAACCCTGAGTGTCTCCAGGGGGGGACTGTCCCTGTAACTACTGATTGTAAGTCGCTCTGGATAAATATGGTAAATAGTGTAAATGTAAATGTAAGTTCACACACATCATTTCCATCAGATACGTTTCCACTCTCAACGTACCAAAATAGACGGTGCAGCAGGAGGATATAAAGTAGTGGGGGACAGGAGGGGTGGATGGACTGGATGGATGGAGGAGCAGATGGATTATTACTCTGGAAGAAGGATGTGTGAGAGCAGGAGGGGGGATGAAGCTGCCAGACCTGATCAATCCATCAACACTAACAAGGCGGGGTGGGGTAGGTGGGGTGCAGATCAGTGTGTCCGAGGGAGCAGATGTAACACACACACACACACACACACACACACACACACACACACGGGATATATTAATGGAAGCCAGAGGATCCCTCATCCGGTTTTCAGCTCTGGTTACAAAACTACAAACCGAGATTTTAATTCCACAAAAAATTACAAAAAAATAATGTGTGTGGGTTGTGGAATGTCGTATCGTAGATTTAATAACTTTTTGATGAACTTTTTTGGATGAAGTTTCAGTCTCACAAGAAAAAAAAACACATTTTTAACTTTATTTAAAACATAAAACATAACGGCTCGTTCAAAACAATAAGACACGATGAAATGGTTACTGATGTAATGAAGACTTTAATTCATAGATCTGTGTGCATTCACGCTCTGACCGCCACAATGAAACATTACACAAGATGATGATGATGATGATGATGAGGGCATATGGGAGAATATACAGGAGCGGCGCTCATTCCCACATATCCGTCCATTAAACACGTTGTTAGTATTCAGCCAGTCGGGGAATCCCAGGAGCCCACTGAGCCACACAAAGCGCTGAACGGAGAAGCCAAGCTGAGCCCGGACTTTTGTTAGCAGGCGTCTTCAGAAGAGGCCGACAGGAAGAGCGGTGGGAACTCGACATGTTTCCACTACGCCTCCATCACTCTTCCCGGTCTGGACGGCGGCTGCTGCTTTTCATTCCTGACCCCTGTGCATGTCTCCTGATGGTGACCCCCAGCTGCTCCTTTTTCTGGGTGACCTACCTCGGTCCCATCCTCCGCCGCCAGTTTCCCTGTTACGGTTAGAGCCGATCTTCTCATACAGACAAAAAGCAAATAAACCATACGACCTAAAACAATATCTGGAACAGGTTACAACAGCTTAGCTAGTCAACCTGACGGAGTAATGGAGACAGAAGACCGCTGAGGACATTGTGCATCAAATAAAAAAAAAAAAAGGATCTCTCTAGATGGAGTTTTTAAACACACACCTGTTAGCTGCGGACAATGAACTGTGATGAATAGACACTCAAATCCGTCTTGTCGTGTCTATGTCTGTGTCTGTGTGTGTGTGTCACATTAATTATTGATGATGCACTGAACCAAAAAGAAAAGGTTTGTTTGGGTGGGTGTGTGTCCGTGTGAAAGAATTGATGTCAGGTTGTGCCGAGGGAGTGCGCGTGGGTTGTGAAGTCTGTTGGGTTCAGAGGTCGTGGCAGAAACATACGTCACCGTCACATTAAACTCAACAAAGCTGCTCGGGGCGTCGCGCGGGGGCCACATCTATCAAACGCGCGTACGGCGGAAAACATTTCCACGCCCGTCTCCTGGTTTATCTCATTCCGACGTGAGTGCCCAGTACGAAGAAGGCCGCCGCAGCTCTACCTGGAAATCAAGCTGTGACCGAGAATAAATGACATGATAGTGAGATTTTTCAGGTGATGCTTGTATGGGTTATGTGTGATTAATGAGCTTTCTTTATCTAACTGTGAGATTATATATCTACACAACATAGATTGTTGTGTTGACATGGATATGGCTACCATTATTTTTTACATATTTTATGTCATTGTAATTCTATTGTGTCAAGTTGTGTGTCCTTCCAGGAGAATCTAATCAGAGTTTAATAGATGCAACCATGGAGGCTGAAGAATGAATGAGACCGACTTAAATAACATACACAATGTGTTCAAGGGAATGAATACAATTTATATTTACAGCATTTACCAGACGCCCTTATCCAGAGCGACTAACAATCAGTAGTTACAGGGACAGTCCCCCCCTGGAGACACTCAGGGTTAAGCGTCTTGCTCAGGGACACGATGGTAGTAAATGGGGTTTGAACCTTGGTCTTCTGGTTCATAGACGAGTGTCCTACCCCACTAGGCTACTACCATCCAAGACACGGTTGGAGATCGATAGGAGGTGGAATACAGTCAAAAGCGACCTGGAGATCCCAGGAGAGAAAAGTGACTGAAGAGAGCTCAAGTCAAAAGGGACAACGGTGGGAAGGTGACCAGGTCAAGCCCCACAACATGGATTCAGAGGAAAGCCAGATGCTCCAGGTGGACCAAAAGTCAGACATCGTGCCCAATGGATGCTTTGAAGAGGCAACACCAGATCACCAACCCGACCCTCTTAACTCCCTTTAGCAGTCCAGAGATTCACTTACCCAACTCTTGAAATTGAGAGCATGAAAGTGAAAGTGAAGTGATTGTCATTGTGATACACTGCAGCACAGCACACGGTGACACTGTGAAATTTGCCCTCTGTGTTTAACCATCACCCTTGGTGAGCAGTGGGCACCATGACATGCGCCCGGGGAGCAGTGTGCGTCCCCTCTACGGCATACATTATTAGTAGGTAGGAACGGTTTATCTCGGATTGTCTTTGGAGGACTTGTTCAGTTAGGACCGACGGTCTTGGTGACCATCCCAGATGGGAGATGACCAGTTTCCAGTTTCTGCAAGAAGCCACTGATGCTTGGTGTGGAATCATCTGGTATAATAAAATGAACATCGATCAAGTTTACGTTTGTCTCTGATTGATGAAGAAAACACTTTAAAATATCCGACCTCTTCACTTTTTTTTTACCTATATGTTCATCATTTTGAATCTAGTTTAACTAAGATAAACACGTTGCTGGGATTTAAGTTAAACACATTACTAAACCATAACTCAGCTGCAGTTCGGCGAGTTACATTCACAGCCGTGGTGATCTGCCATACACAACATCATTCTATTCCTGTCCACCTCAATAAATTAACATTTTCATTCTTTTGGACCTTTCACTGCATTAGTAATGTTCCTCAGTTGCAACAACGTCAATGTCCAAACTCCTCTTCTTTGCCAACTTCAGTTCCTTCATGTCGCAGAGTTTTGGGGCGCAGCCGCCAGACTTATCAAGATGGACATGTCCTACACATGGTTCAGTACAGGTACACCGGTTCCATGAATCACGCCTGATTTTTACACCCAAATATACACTTTTATATATTAGGCCCACAGTGTGTATGTGTCAGTGTGTGTTTATGACGTCTCGACTTTACTTTTTACTAGTGGTCCTGAATGTACGAAATTTACATTTACAGCATTTACCAGACGCCCTTTTCCAGAGCGCCGTACAGTCAGTAGTTACAGGGACAGTCCCCCCCTGGAGACACTCAGGGTTCAGTGTCCTGCTCAGGTGGGGTTTGAACCTGGGTCTTCTGGTTTATGAGTGTAGGCTACTTCCACCCTTATGTTGATTAAATGAAAGTAAACGGCTGGGCTTAGATTTTTACATCTTCAGGGCTTGATTTTCATCCATAGAGAGCTTCCTTTGCGTTCACACTTCTCCTGACGGGGATCTCCTGTCCACTGATAGGAATTATTGAGTGAAATATATGAATTATTTTAAAGGTTCTGCTGCCACACAGTGGTCAGGCAGAGAAACTGCAGCATTCCAGCATGAACAGTAGAGGAGAGTAAAGAGTAAAACTGACCAACGTGGAGGATGGATCTGTACAAACACTGCACAGTCCATCAAAGTAAAAAGAATAGAAATCACAGATATGGTTACCAGTGTGTAAAAAAATTGTAATAATTTGTAATAAAAAAAAATTGTAAAAACATACACTTAATACAAGACTGTCGACATTCAGGTTACATAGATAAATGTTCTGCTCCTGCATAACACACATTTACACACATCATCATCACACTTTACTGTTAATACAGGCACAGATTCTGTTATTTCTTTTACTGAAATGCTGCTGGTGATGATCATCCTGTGAATAATGTTGGTTTGCTCATAATGTTGATTACATGTGGGATAATAAAAATAACATAATCAATAAAATGTATTAAATTCAACACTTAATTATGACACTAAAAATTGATTCATAAACAAACACAAAAATCCACACACAACTTAGAATTGTGTAGACATATTTATATGGAATTTATATGAAATTACACATGATAAAATTAGTAATTTCTGGAGTTTTCTTCCCATATATTTGTTTGACACTATGAATATGAAAGTTGTTGAAAGTTGTTGAAAGTTGCAGTAACCCCATGATGTGTGTCTGTACCCTGTACACATCACCCTCAGCATCTTCACAGCTACACTGAACAGGTCAGAAAAAAAAGTGAATAAATCATCACTGTGAGCGTCTGTCAGACTTGGTCACCAGATCTCTACACGCCTGTCTGTCACTAGAAGCTTTTTATCTGTGATCTTGTTGTTGAAGAGCCTGTAGAGACATAAAGAGGTGAAGATTAAAACAGTGCAATACACACACACACACACACACCTACTCATTACATTTACATTTACAGCATTTATCAGACGCCCTTATCCAGAGCGACTTACAACCAGTAGTTACAGGGACAGTCTCCCTGAAGTGTCTTGCTCAGGGACGCAATGGTAGTAAGCGGGATTTGAACCTGGGTCTTCTGGTTCATAGGCGAGTGTGTTATCCACTAGGCTACTACCACCCTACTCACACACACACACACACACACACACACACACACACACACACACACACACACACACACATACACACACACACCTGACAGTGTGAAGGTTGCTGCTAGCTGACATGATGCTGTAGAGTCTCTCAGTCATGCAGTCTGTGATGTTATTGTTGCTCAGGCTGAAAGTAGAAAGATGATGATGATGATGATGATATAGTTCAGTATAAGCCCCGCCCCTCTCTACTCCTCTAGCTGCACTCACTCCAGAACTCGTGTCTTCTGCAGGTGGGGCAGCAGCAGCTCCAGGCAGCGGTCAGTCAGCTGGCAGTGGCTGAGGTCCAGTTCTGAAAGCCCTTCAGAATATTCCAGAAGCAGCACTATAGATTGACAGGCACCGTGGTCCACAGGGGTGTGGCTGAGGTCCACCTCCCTGCCCAGAGCCTGAGAGAGAGACTCCGCCCACTTCACAGACTCCGCCTCCGATCCCCCAGAGAGAAGAGACAGGAAGTGCAGCAGCAGAGCTTTACTACAGCTGAGAGAGAGAAACAGTTTATTAAAGTTCAGAAATTTAGTATGTAGCAATCAGCTTTTTCATTTTGAAAAGGGCCCAAGTGATTTATTTTTTAAAATCTGAGTTGGGGTAAGTAGTCATAATTATACTTTTTTTCAGGATGGAGACTCCTGCTCTACTTTATACTTGTTCAGCTGTATTATGGATCAGATTTTCAGATTTCAGATACTCAAGGGCCCCACCTTATGATAATCATGTACTATTTGAGACACATGCCTTTCATTTCTCTCTTATAAAAAAGGAATGATATGTTAAATATGAATTATATGCAAAATATAATTAATATTTTGAACCTTGTGTAGACCCTCTATATAAGTAATGATGCAAAATAAAAAAATTTATACTATATATACTGTATATAACTGTATATTACACTATGTTTTGTACTACATGTCAAGTAGAAATTGTAGCTGGATGAGCTGTAAGACTCCAACCTGAGACGGATTTGGTGTAAAATCGGGAAAAACTGCTGCAAACCAGCATCCTCAATCTCACAGTCATGAAGACTGAGCTCCACAGCAACACTGGATCTCTGGATCACCATGGAGAAAACCCTGCAGTCTTCATGTCCCAGTACCAGAACCTGTCCATCAGACGGTCCAGTCAGGTCCACAGCTGAGACGCAGGAGAAATTTAGTCTGTGCTGCAGAGACCGGAGCAGAGCAGCTGCTGCCCCCTGCTGGAGCTCAGAGGAAGAACAGCAGCGGAGCAACTGGAGCAGCAGCTTCCTGTCAACACTGGACACGGACACACACACACACACACACACACACACACACAGATTATTATAATAACACACTGCAGCAGCAGCAGCTTCTTGTCAACACTGGACACACGCACACACATACACATTATTATAATAACACACTGCAGCAGCAGCAGCAGCTTCTTGTCAACACTGGACACACACACACACACACACAGATTATTAAAATAACACACTGCAGCAGCAGCAGCGTCCTGTCAACACTGGACACACACACATAAGATGAGTTAAAAAGATACAGAAACCTAAGCAGGGAAACGTTGTTGAGCAGCAGCAGAATGTTCTCCAGCGCCCCCTCTGGTATGGAGGACCACAGCAGGCTGAGCTGGACCCCCTCACTGTGCTGTAAGGTGAAGCACAGGGCAGCACAGTCTGCAGCGTCCAGCACCCTGGAGTTCAGGACGATGTTCTTCTCTGACCACTTCAACAGACTGGACACACAGTGGGCAGCACGAGTCACATAGATCTCTCTCATGATGACCATCAGGAATCTGGGAGGAAGCCTACGGAGGTACAGAGACTCTCGTCAGTTTTGTGTGGGACTTCAGGACTCTGGACATGTCTAGATGATCAGATTTTACCTCTTGATCATGACCCTGTTGCCATGAGGGAAAATGTCTCTGATGTTCTGAAGGGTCATCTTGTTCCTTCTAAAGTCCACAGTAATTGGAGGCCCTTTAACCTGCAGTAGATAGTGGATCACCTCCCAGTTGAGGGAGCAGGAAGTGAGGTCACCACCGACCTTCTGCAGGAAGTGCTGAGTCAGCTCCTCTTCCTGGGCTTCATACACCAGCAGAGTCAGCTGCTGGAGACTCTCAGCACTCAGTCTGAGACAGAAGAACATCAGAACGTGACACAGACAGGCCTCTGTAGATGTGTAACCATAAAAATATGAGATAAATAAGAAATCCTTCAGTCTGACCTGATGGTGAGAAGACCCTGGTACATCAACAGACCAGTGACAGACTGAGCCTCAATCTGACATGCAGTCAGGTCCAGACACCGGACAGTCCAGTGTCTGAGGAGGAGAACCAGGCTGCTCAGAATCCTGGACAGTGCCCCCTCTGGCTGGATGAGGGAGAGCTCCTCAATGGTGACAGAAGAACATCCTCCCTGTGACCTCAGAGCTCTGGTTATTCTAAACAGCATCTTCTTATTCAGTCTGAAACACGAGTGAGAACAAGATGAGTTTGTTCCATTTGTTTGACTTCACAGGATCAGCATGTGTGGTCCTCAGATCTGAACATCTGAAGGTTACCTGAGCTTGTGAAGTGTGTGGATGTGTTTGAAGATCAGTCTGGTCCCTCTGAGAGAGATGTGTTCTGGTTGTAGAGTGAGATCCAGTCTGGAGGCTGAAAGGCCCAGAACTCGACCCACAGACCTGCAGCAGTGACTGGATAAATCTCCTCCCAGTGTGAGGGTGAAGCCCATGGCCTGGAGAAGAGGAGTCACCTGCTCCACCTGTCTGGGTCCAACAGCTTTACACACAGCTGGGAAAAACTCATCAGCACCACTAAAAACATAAAAATACAAAAAACATTTTTATTTAAATTTTAATTAAATCACAATCAAATATCTGTAATATCAATGTTGATATTACTGATCACCTGATCTAATTAATATCTTATTTATCAATAAATAAAAATGATAAATAAGTTAACTAGTCAAAAGTTTGGATGCCCCTACTTGTTTATTGGTCTGGCATTTTTTACATTACAGAACAAATCTGAAGACACAGGATTATGAAACAAAAACGTCTCCCCAAATCAAGGAGCTTTTACTGTGATGGACCTCCAGACTTTTGACTATGACTGAATACATAAAAAATAAAAAAAGACAAACATCATATTTGACCCTGACCTGAGCTGTGAGACGTAGTTGAGACACTGCAGGAAACTCCTCACTTCACTCTCTTCATCTGACCAGCCTCTCAGCTCTACTGGTTTCTTCTCTGGTTGCATCTTCAGCACTTCTAGGAAGATGGAGGCCTTTCTCTCTGAGAGGTCTATGGTCCAGACTGCAGGAGATGCTGACTGGTAAACTGCCTGTAAAGCTGGAAGGAAACTCCTGCCTGTTTGACTCTCATAGTTCTTCACATGTGAACACAGATCCAGCAGGAAATCAGACTGGATCCATATATGATAATCATCTCCAAGTGGAAAAGTCTTGTAGCTGCACACAGAGGTTAAGATGTTAGAGAAACTCTCTCCTGTAGCTGCATCCCACTCTGCTGCTGCAGTAATGAGATTCAGCAGGAACTTGGGGACTGACTTGTGTGCCCAGAGAAAATCGGGATAAAATCTAAAACACAAAAGAAGAAGCTGATCTCAGTTTCAAATGTGACAAATAATAACCAAATAATAAATTACAGTCTGTAACAAAAATACATTTTAAAAAGTGTGTAAAGGACCACAATTGTCCTTTTATGTGTTTGACATTTTCTTGATATAAATTTTATTTTATTGTATTCATCTATATTTTCTATAATGTGTTTTGTGATGGTGTGTGTGTCAATGTGGTCTTGTGTTTTTTCCTGTGGGTGGTGCTGTGCTTTGCGTGGGAGGAGTTTTTTGTCCAATTAATGTGGACAGCAGGTGTTGGTTTGGATTGTTGTTCACTGGATTTAGTTTGTTGCCCAGTTTGAGCTGCAAGTGTATTGCTGAAGTTGGTCTTGGCCACTTGTAAAATAACAGAGGAATTGATTGTCCTGCTGTATGTTTTCATTCCTTGGTGAGCTCAGCGAGGTATGTTTATTTTCATGTGTTTTTTAATTCTGAATTGTGTAGAATGTATAGTTATGTGTATGTTTCTGTCTATTTTAATGTAGTTTTCACAGTGCTGTAAAGAGACAAAGACTGGATGGGTTCTCATGGACTTTGAATAAAGCAAAAATAAACTAATCAGTCCAGACTCACTTTTGGATCCAAGGGTTGCTACAAAGTGAAATAAAAAACATGTCAAATGTCTAATTATGACTGACGAGGCCTGATGTATCTAAACAGAGACAATTATAGATATCATAATCATCTACAGCTGTAGAAACTGATCCAGGAACAGATGTAGCGACGAGACCTGTAGCAGGCTCCTCGATATAAATCGCTGGTTGTCGGAGTGGTGTCCAAAAAATAAAGTGGGTTTTATTAATAACTGGCCAATATTTAGGGGGAAGCCTGGTCTTTTTGGGCGAGACGGCATCCACCCCAACTGGGCGGGCGCCACTCAGTTGTCTAAAAAATTGGCTCATAGTCTTAGAACCAAAAAACAAAACTGACTCGCCAGAGCCGAGACCAGGCAGCAGACAGACCGGCTAAACCGAGTGTCTGCCATTTGTGTAGAGCCGCCACCCAGCGTGTACAATATTGACACTGTGTCTGTACCTCGCTCTATTAAAACAAGAGATTATACAAGAAACATTAATAAAACTCATAAATACGCTAACACTGTGTCTGTTCCACGGACTGGGCGGGGTGTCTGTTTCGGGAACTTACTACCCGTTACTATCACTCCTTCTGAACGTACCACCAGCACCCCCGACATAAGAATAGGATTATTAAATGTTAGATCCATTACACCTAAAACGCTCATTGTCAATGAAATGATTACAGATCAGGGGTTCGATGTACTGTGCCTGACCGAAACTTGGTTAAAACAAAACGAATTTGTAGCATTGAACGAGTCTAGTCCTCCTGGATACAGCTATGTACACCAACCTCGCTTAACTGGAAGAGGAGGTGGCGTCGCAGTAATTTATAAGGATAACCTCGGTATTACTCATAAACCCGGACAAGGATTTAACTCTTTTGAGATTCTACATACCAATATAAATCATGTAGTCTCACAAAATAAAAATCCTAAATTCATTCCATTGATTATTATTTATAGACCCCCTGGACCTTATTCTGAGTTTCTTAGTGAATTTACAGATTTTGTCTCCAACTTAGTTGTATCTGTGGATAAAGCCCTAATTGTCGGCGACTTTAACATCCACTGTGATAAATCAGAAGACTCACTAAGAACCGCATTCCTGTCTTTATTAGACTCAGTTGGAGTTATCCAACATGTAACAGGACCTACTCACGAAGGTGGTCACACGCTCGATCTTGTGTTGACCTTCGGTTTAAATATAGAAGATATAGTTACTCTTCCGCAATCTGAAATGGTCTCAGATCATTTCCTCATCGCTTTTAAAATATGTCTCAGACACAACAAACTCAATCCCCCTCGTTATAGAGACAAACGGACAATTACATCAAGTACGGCACAGAGGTTTATTAATACCTTACCAGATTTATCAACGCTGATAAACTCACCGTCAGACCCCGCTGAACTTGACCAAGCGACCAAATGTCTAGAATTAACACTGCGTAGTACGTTAGATATAGTCGCTCCCCTCAAAAGGAAGATAGTAAGAGATAAAAACTTAATTCCTTGGTATAATGATCACACGCGCTCGCTTAAGAAGACCGCCCGGAAATTAGAACGCAAATGGCGTCAAAGTAAATTAAACATATTCCGAATAGCGTGGAAGGAGAGCCTACTTAACTATAAGAAGGCTCTTAGCGCGGCTCGATCAACGTATCTGTCCTCGTTAATAGACAAAAACAAAAAAAATCCCGGCTTCCTGTTTAAAACTATAGCCAAACTAACCAGGAATAAGACAGAAATGGATGCGACCACTCAATATAATCATAGTAGCGATGATTTTATGAATTTCTTTAATACGAAAATTGTCGCAAATAGAGAGAAGATTAAAAGCACAACAAATAGCTCCGCCGATATTTCCATGGAAAATAATCTTCTAATAGACCACCGATTAGAACGATTCAACCCTATTAAAGAGCATGAATTAATCAAATTAATCTCATCATCAAATCAATGTACTTGCGCTTTGGATCCGATTCCAACAAGACTCCTTAAGCAAATAGCACCCAATGTTATAAATTCTATCCTCAAAATTGTTAACTCGTCGCTTAGCACCGGCCACGTACCAAGTTCGTTCAAGGTAGCAGTCATTAGACCCCTGATTAAAAAGCCGGATCTTGATCGCAGTCAGCTTTCAAATTATAGACCGATATCCAACCTTCCGTTCATATCAAAAATCTTAGAAAAAGTTGTAGCCCAGCAGCTGAGCACATACCTAGACTGTAACAACATCCATGAAGTATATCAATCAGGATTTAGACCTCATCATAGCACTGAGACAGCGCTGGTTAAAGTGGTTAATGACCTGCTGTTGGCCTCTGATCAGGGGCGCATCTCGCTGCTTGTCCTGCTTGATCTGAGTGCAGCGTTTGACACTATTGATCACGCTATTCTCCTTGCCAGGTTAGAGAATGTTATCGGGATTAAGGGAACAGCCCTTGAATGGTTCAGATCATATTTGACCAACCGATATCAGTTTGTGGACATCAATGGTGTTTCGTCTTCACACAGTAAAGTAGAATTTGGTGTTCCACAAGGTTCTGTCCTAGGTCCGTTACTTTTTTCTCTATACATGTTACCTTTAGGCGACGTCATCCGCAAACACGGTATTAGCTTTCATTGCTACGCTGACGACACACAGCTGTATCTGTCAGCAATGCCAGACCAGAGGCAGCAGCTGAACAAAATAGAGAATTGTCTGAAGGACATTAGACAGTGGATGCTCACCAACTTTCTCCTGTTAAACCCTGACAAGACAGAAGCGCTTGTAATCGGGCCTCAAGCAGCCAGGCATAAACTGGCTGACTACACAATAACCCTGGATAGCCTTTCTATCTCACCGAGTATTGAAGTGAAGGATCTAGGTGTCATCATTGATGCAGGTCTCTCATTCAGTTTGCACGTAGATAATGTCACTAGAATAGCATTCTTTCACCTTAGAAATATTGCGAAAATAAGAAATATCATTTCAATGCATGATGCAGAAAAGTTGGTCCATGCATTTATTACATCAAGGTTAGATTACTGCAATGCATTATTGTCTGGATGCTCTAGTAGGTGCATGAGTAAACTCCAGCTAGTACAGAATGCTGCAGCCAGAATTCTAACCAGAACCAGGAAATTTGACCACATCACCCCAGTCTTACAATCACTGCACTGGTTACCCATCAAATTTAGGATTGACTACAAAATCCTACTTTTAACCTATAAAGCTCTAAATGGTCTCGCCCCACAGTACCTGAGTGAACTTTTGGTTCCTTACGAACCGCCACGCCCCCTTCGATCAATGGGTGCGGGGTCACTACTGATACCAAAGGTGCAGAAGGTCACAGCTGGGAGCAGATCCTTCTCCTATAGAGCTCCGCAGTTGTGGAACAGCTTGCCTGTCAGTGTCCGGGATTCAGACACAGTCTCAGTGTTTAAATCCAATCTCAAAACCTATCTGTTTTCTCTGGCTTTTTGCTAAAGTCCTAGACCCTCATTTCACTTGATTTTGACACAGTGTCAATTATAAAGTCCAGTTTATCACAGAGTCCCCCTGTTAGACACAGACAAAGTTAAATTCACCAGTTAGGCTGTCCTAGTTAGGGTACCGGGCCACTGTAGCACCAATATACCACTATAACCACATATTTCAGTATCGGTCGTACAGTCCAACCGTCTGCCGCTGCTTCTGTTTGTTTTTCTCCGAGACATGGAATCAGGCGCCCAGACTACTGGCAGACCCCAGTGATCAGACCAGCAAATAAATCCTGGTTCCTGACAACTGCTTTACAAGGACAAAACATGAAACAAACCAGAGGGTCACCACAGCCACCACCACCGTTACAACTACAGCTCCAGGGATCTTCAAATGGACCAGTAACATCATTACGGACACCTTATCTAGACCATGACACTTAATACATCCTGGACTTCTCCAACCCTACAACCGTAGGACTTACACCGTTTGCAGGCTCACTCTACCCTGGAAGGGGGTCCCTCTCTGTATCACTCATTCCCAAGGTTTCTTCCTTTCTTTTTTTTCTCTCTCCTAGAGTTTTTTGGTGTGGAGTTTTTGCTTGTGTGCAGAAGGGTCAAGTGGGGGGGGGTGTCAACTGTAGGGCCTGTCAAAGCCCATTGAGACATACTGTATGTGATTTTGGGCTATATAAGAAATAAGAAATAAATGTTGTTGATGTACATTCATACAGCAACACATATTTATCACTTTTTATTGGTTTATTATTATGGATCAATCACATTACAGCTGATCACTTGAAATATTAACAACATCATAGCTGTGATTACTGAGTTTATAATCATCTTCAAACTCCACCTGGGCGCACACACACAACACTCGCAGTATTGAGTTTTAAATGTGAGATTAATACTTTGTAGAGGAACGAGACAACTCTCTCCACCATTATAGATGAGGAACTGCGCCTTGTGCTACTGAGAGACTTCAACCTCGACCTCCCCAAGTCACAAACAGCTGATTTCCACAATTTCATCTTGGCATTGTCACGTCCCTGTCTAGGGGTCAGGAGACGTCACCACAAACGAGGGGAACAAACACAACAAAGCCACAACTAACCACACTAATCACTAACACGCAACAAAAGGCTTATCCAACTACAACCCAAAACTTCAACCAACTCTCTCCTCTCGCTTCCTCCTCCTCCGGCTCCACAAAAATGAGCCTTGAATGGTGGCTGGAAGGGTCCTTATGTAGTGCTCTGTCCTGTGCGCTGATTGGCTGCCAGTTGACGAGGGAATTGGTGGGTGGAGCTGTAAATCCAAATCTCCTCCCCCAGCAGACAGCCTAAAAGAGAACACGCACAAAACAGAGCACCCCAAGCCATTCTACAGCCTAAAGGACGTAACACCCCCCCACCACAAAAAAGAAAAAAAATCCTATTTTTTTCTATCCTCAACCAATTTTAACCAGGATGAGCACGTGATAAGGCATCCGCCAAAATGTTGTCCAGTCCTTTCTTGTAGCGGATCTCTAATGCAAACCCCTGCAAATACAAGGACCAGCGAAGAATGCATTGGTTTGTATTCCTCATCCTGGAGAGAAACACCAGAGGGTTATGATCCGTGAACACGACAAATGGAAGAGTAGTGGACCCAATGTAAACTTCAAAATATTGAAGTGCCAATAGTAGTACTAGTGCCTCCTTCTCAATAGTGCTATAGTTCAGCTGATGTTTTAGAAACTTCCGCGAGAAGTAGCAGACGGGGTGATCAATTCCTTCCGCATCTTCCTGCAATAGTACTGCACCAGCTCCGTTGGCACTTGCATCTACTTCCAGTTTAAAAGGTTTTTGAAAATCTGGCGCCCTCAATACAGGTTCACTACTTAAAGCCTTTGAATGTTGGAAAGCTTGTTGACAGTCCTCAGACCATAAAAATTGACTGTCTTTCTTAACGGCATCAGAACGGAACGTCGCCTCACGTACAACCTCTACTTGGTCAACTGAGAGCGTTAACCTACAGTCAGTACCTTCTCTTTCATCCCGCACAGACGGACCTTCAGTCAGGTTTGACAACGCTGTTAGGGACGTAGAGATTTCAGACCTGTGATCTGGAGATAAGAAATTTTTGTGACTGAGCTCTCGTAACCGCACAAGCAGGAAATGTACTAGTATTCTGAGAGGCTTTACCGAGTACTGAGCTAACCAGAGGATTTCTAATCACCTCGGGAGAGGGAAAAATCTGTCCGCCAGCTAAATCGTTACCAAGAATAAAATGAATCCCATTTATTGGTAACTGAGGTCGAATAGCCACGTTAGCCAAACCAGAAAATAATTTGCTTTCAATATGGACGGAGTGCAAGGGAACAGTCATAACGGTCATATAGAGTCCCTGCACTAGCACATCATAACCACTATAAGTGTCTTCCGAAAATGGTAAGCAGGAATCCAAAATAAAAGATTGCGCGGCGCCTGTGTCACGCAATAATTTAATTGGCACACGTTCTTTTCCAGACTCACCCACAGAAACAAAAGCATCGAAAACTAAAGGACTAAACTCCTTATTTACCGAATCCTTCACCTGGGTCACCCTAACATTATCTACCAAGCCAACCACCTTCTTCACAGGGTTTTTCGAGGATTGCTCCTTCTGTTTTAACACAGGGCATGTGAGACCAAGTGGCAGTAATAACACTCACGAAACTCCATCTGCGGGGATGCTCGGTCCGACCTCTGATTTCTCCAGCCCCGCCGTGGGAATGTCGGTCCGAACGATCCTACAGACTGGGAAGATGACCCAAAAACATTCCGGCGCGTCAGGACGAACACGTCAGCGCTGCTGGCAGCCTTAGCTAATGTGGTCACCTTAGCTTCGCTCAGATAAGTGGCCACGGCAGTGGGAAGGCTATTTTTAAATTCTTCCAGCAGAATTAACTCACATAGCTGTTCCTTGGTGGTAATCTGCTGTGAAGAGCACCAGCGATCAAACACGTTCTCCTTCTCGCGAACAAACTCAACAAACGTGACCCGATCATCTTTCCGAAGACCCCGGAAACGCTGCCGATACGAGTTCATAGGCATTCAAAATAGCAGTCTTCACTGCTCCATAATCTAAACTCTGATCTACACTTAGCGCGGAATACACATCCTGTGCTTTCCCGGTCAACACGCACTGTAATAGCAAAGTCCACACATTAACTGGCCACTTTAATGTAAGGGCAACACGTTCAAAGTGATTAAAATATTTCTCAACTTCCCGTTCATTAAATGGTGGCACCATACGAATATTATGCGCAACATCGAAATGATTACCAGGTTGTTGTGCGTTTTCCGGTTCTTCCGAATGTGGCAAATCTCTCCGCGACGGTTCCCCGCCTCCTGGCAAACCTCCTGGAGAACTGAATCTGGAACCACAGAGGGGTTCCACAGGTCGTGGGTCGACCCCAGTACAGACAGCCAGTTCCAGCTCCAGCTTTCTTAAGGTGAACTCGCGTTCTTCCCGATCACGCTCACGCTGAGACTCGTGAACACGCTTATTTTCCTGCGAGTCCTGCTCTAACTTTTTCAAATCAAGCTCCCGCTGTATTTCCAACTTCCTTAGCTGAATTTCCTTCTCCATTTCTTTTTCCCTAAACGCGCGAATGTCCCGCTCTGAACGTAATTTCGCTGCTTCTAATTGGAGTACACGTTCCTGTAAGGAGTACTCACGGATTTTAAGCTCGGTCTCTGTGTCTCTCGTGGCCGAGGCCGAAGTGGACCGTGAGACCGGATCTGACGATGCAGCAAGAATACGTTTTTCTACTAGACCCGTTTTCACCACACAAAACAAGGTCTTTTAATTTTTGGGAGAAATATGCAGCTATCTGAAGCAACTGTTCCTTTGTACAGCGTGACAATAAATTCTCTGAAGGATTCTGAAGAAACTCTTCCAGCACAGACAGTGTACCTTCCATACTGGAGTACAGCACTCACTCTCACCTAGTTTGCAAATACAAAGCACAAGCTTCACTACTGCACACCCCAAATGTCGGAACGGCTCTCACCCAAAACTTCCAGTCACCTACTTACCTAACCAACCTCTAACTTTCCTAGTCTTCAAAGCTTACCAATGGCAGGCGACTTTAAATGCGCAACGTCAGCCCTGGAGTCACTTCAAAAATAAGAAAGGAAAAATAACAAAAGAAAATAATAAACAGTGCCACGAAGGAAGGTCTGCAAGCAGAACCAACTGCAGCACTCTACTGACTGGATTTCGGGTTACTACTGCACGTTCTGAAACTAAACACACGGGCACAAAATGGACCGTCAGCCACAAAATGGCGACGATCCCGGACGAGCCCCCACTTGTCATGTCCCTGTCTAGGGGTCAGGAGACGCGACCACAAACGAGGGGAATATGTGCAGTGGGAAGACACAGATACCAGACCCAAGTGCTATATACAACAACTACACAATTCACAGGAGGACAACACACCATGAAAGGAGAGACAAAACAAACACAACAAAGCCACAACTAACCACACTAATCACTAACACGCAACAAAAGGCTTATCCAACTACAATCCAAAACTCCAACCAACTCTCTCCTCTCGCTTCCTCCTCCTCCTCCGGCTCCACAACAATGAGCCTTGAATGGGGGCTGGAAGGGTCCTTATGTAGTGCTCTGTCCTGTGCGCTGATTGGCTGCCAGTTGACGAGGGAATTGGTGGGTGGAGCTGTAAATCCAAATCTCCTCCCCCAGCAGACAGCCTAAAAGAGAACACGCACAAAACAGAGCACCCCAAGCCATTCTACGGCCTAAAGGACGTAACAGCATACAACCTCACACTTCTTAGCACGCCAGCAACACTCTGGAAAGCAATTTGATCTTGTACTTACACGCAACTGCTCCACAGCCAACACATTTGTCATTCCTCTACATGTATCTGATCACTCTTTTATTCATTTCAGACTATCCCCCCCACCCACCTCACACTTAACACAATTTCGCCATAATCTCCGCACCCTCTCCCCTACTCGACTGTCTTCTGTTGTTTCCTCTGAGCTTTCCCCCTAGACATCCTCTCTATTCAGGACCCTAACTGTGCCACAGACATCCTCTGCTCCACACTAACATCTTGACTTGAGTGACTGCCCTCTAACCTCAAAACCGACACGTGCGACTCCACCCTCGCCGTGGATCTCTGACGAGGTTTGCCGCCACAGGACCCATCTTAGAGCAGCTGAAAGGCAGTGGAGGAAATCCAAGTGCCTGCTTCAACTTAGTAAATATCAATCTCTCCTGAAATCCTTCTCTGCTGCTGTCACTACAGCAAAACTTGATACTTCCAGGACAAATTAAGCAACTGCAAAGACTCTCGCAAACTATTCTCTACTTTTAACCACCACCTGAATCCTCCACCACCTCCCCCCTCTACTTCTCTCTCATCTGAAGACTTTGCTACCTTCTTCACAGAGAAAGTGGCTGCCTTGTCCCCCTTCTATTCTCAATATACACTCGCTCACTTGGTCACATCATCCAATCACATGGCTTTTCCTATCACTCCTACACTGATGACACCAAGCTCTATTTGTCTTTCCCACCAGAATATACCACTATTGCAACCAAAAATTTGGCCTGTTCTATACTTGACAAGTTAAGCCTTATCAGGGCTCTTAGTTTTTTGACTCACAATCTAAGGAATGAGAATTGCTGGTGTCTTCTCCTTGTAAGTCGCTTTGTAGTAAAGTAAAGTAATAGAGCCAAAGAAAAAGTAAATGCCCATGATGCAACACTTCAGTCCTACAGCACAAGTTTACTGTGACTAGTTGTACATCTCAGACGTCGATTACAAACTAGTACAGATGGTTACAGGTCAGTTACCTGCACGTGACCTCTGACCTCCAATAAAATATGAAACGAAGACACATTTGACCCTGACCTGAGCTGTGAGACGTAGTTGAGACACGGCAGGAAACTCCTCACTTCACTGTCTTCATCTGACCAGCCCCTCAGCACTACTGGTCTCTTCTCTGTCTGCATCTTCAGCACTTCTAGGAAGATGGAGGCCTTTCTCTCTGAGAGGTCTATGGTCCAGACTGCAGGAGATGCTGACTGGTAAACTGGCTGTAAAGCTGGAAGGAAACTCCTGCCTGTTTGGCTCTCATAGTTCTTCACATGTGAACACAGATCCTGCAAGAAATTAGACTTGAACTGCCTTAGATTTTCATCATCAAAACAATTTCCGCTTGGAAAAGTCTTGTAGCTGCACACAGAGGTTAAGATCTTAGAGAAACCCTCTCCTGTATCTGCATCCCACTCTGCTGCTGCAGTAATGAGACTCAGCAGGAACTGAGGACCTGACTCGTGTCTCCAGAAAATATCAGGATCAAATCTAAAACACAGGAGAAGAAGAAGCAGATCTCAGTTTCAAATGTGACAAACTGTCAGTCATCATCATCTACAGCTGCAGAAACTGATCTGGGAACAGCTGTACATTCTCACAGCAACACATATTTATCACTTTTTTATTGGTTTATTATTATGGATCAATCACATTACAGCTGATCACTTTAAATGTTAACAACATCATAGCTGTGGTCACTGAGTTTATTATCATCTTTAAACTCCACCTGCACACACACACACACACATACACACACTCACACGCAACCACAATATTGAGTTTTAACTGAGACACAGAAAAAGTAAATACCCATGATGCAACACTTCAGTCCTACAGCACACGTTTACTGTAACTAGTTGTACATCTGAGACGTTACTACACACTAGTACAGATGGTTGCAGGTCAGTTACCTGCATGTGACCTCTGACCTCCAATAAAATATGAAATGAAGACACATTTGACCCTGACCTGAGCTGTGAGACGTAGTTGAGACACTGCAGGAAACTCCTCACTTCACTCTCTTCATCTGACCAGCCTCTCAGCTCTACTGGTCTCTTCTCTGTCTGCATCTTCAGCACTTCTAGGAAGATGGAGGCCTTTCTCTCTGAGAGGTCTATGGTCCAGACTGCAGGAGATGCTGACTGGTAAACTGGCTGTAAAGCTGGAAGGAAACTCCTGCCTGTTTGACTCTCATAGTTCATCACATGTGAACACAGATCCAGCAGGAAATAAGACCGGAACTTTGGTTTATTATCATCTCCAAGTGGAAAAGTCTTGTAGCTGCACATAGAGGTTAAGATCTTAGAGAAACTCTCTCCTGTAGCTGCATCCCACTCTGCTGCTGCAGTAAAGAGATTCAGCAAGAACTGAGGACCTGACTTGTGTCTCCAGTAAAGATCAGGATGAAATCTAAAACACAAGAGAAGAAGAAGCAGATCTCAGTTTCAAATGTGATAAACTGTCAGTCATTATCATCATTGTCATCGTCATCATCTACAGCTGCATAAACTGATCTGGGAACAGCTGTACATTCATACAGCAACACATATTTATCCCTTTTTTGTATTGGTTTATTATTATGGATCAATCACATTACAGCTGGTCACTTTAAATATTAACAACATCATAGCTTTGATCACTGAGTTTATTATCATCTTTAAACTCCACCTGAACACACACACACACACACAAAAAAAAAAACACACGCAACCACAATATTGAGTTTTAATTGAGACACAGAAAAAAAGTAAATACCCATGATGCAACACTTCAGTCCTACAGCACAAGTTTACTGTGACTAGTTGTACATCTCAGACGTCGATTACAAACTAGTACAGATGGTTACAGGTCAGTTACCTGCACGTGACCTCTGACCTCCAATAAAATATGAAATGAGGACACATTTGACCCTGACCTGAGCTGTGAGACGTAGTTGAGACACGGCAGGAAACTCCTCACTTCACCCTCTTCACCTGACCAGCCTCTCAGCTCTACTGGTTTCTTCTCTGGTTGCATCTTCAGGACTTCTAGGAAGATGGAGGCCTTTCTCTCTGAGAGGTCTATGGTCCAGACTGCAGGAGGTGCTGACTGGTAAACTGGCTGTAAAGCTGGAAGGAAACTCCTGCCTGTTTGACTCTCATAGTTCTTCACATGTGAACACAGATCCAGCAGGAATTTAGACTTGAACTTCCTTAGATTTTCATCATCAAAACAATTTCCGCTTGGAAAAGTCTTGTAGCTGCACACAGAGGTTAAGTTCTTAGAGAAACTCTCTCCTGTAGCTGCATCCCACTCTGCTGCTGCAGTATAGAGATTCAGCAGGACCTGCACAGCTTTTTTCCGTCTCTCATCATAATAACCAACACGAAACCTATAAAAAACGAAAGAAACAGTCAGATTTAGACAGAATGAACTGTAACATTTTAACTGTAGATTCTTTACATTTGAACTTTCTCTGGTCCCTCACCTGGTTATAATCCTCCTGCTCCCTCCAACTAACTAATATAAATATTACATATGATTTGTCATATCTGGACCTTCACTGATCAGTGTGGGACACATGATGATACCAGACAGCAGACTAACCAGGTTTTAGCAATTATGAAAAACATTAAGTTTTTAAATCCCTCAAAATATTTTTTATATTAATTTCATGGGATATTAATATATGTGTTCTGGGTATTTTAGGATTTCTTTGTGAAAGATGTAGAACTTTCTGTCAATTCACACTGACCTGAGCTGTGAAACGTAGTTGAGACACTGCAGGAAACTCCTCACTTCACTCTCTTCATCTGACCAGCCTCTCAGCTCTACTGGTCTCTTCTCTGTCTGCATCTTCAGCACTTCTAGGAAGATGGAGGCCTTTCTCTCTGAGAGGTCTATGGTCCAGACTGCAGGAGATGCTGACTGGTAAACTGCCTGTAAAGCTGGAAGGAAACTCCTGCCTGTTTGACTCTCATAGTTCTTCACATGTGAGTACAGATCCAGCAGGAAATAAGACCGGAACTTTGGTTTATTATAATCTCCAAGGGGAAAAGTCTTGTAGCTGCACACAGAGGTTAAGATCTTAGAGAAACTCTCTCCTGCAGCTGCATCCCACTCTGCTGCTGCAGTAAAGAGATTCAGCAGGACCTGAGGACCTGACTTGTGTCTCCAGAAAAGATCAGGAACAAATCTAAAACACAAGAGAAGAAGAAGAAGATCTCAGTTTCAAATGTGATAAACTGTCAGTCATGATCATCATCATCATCATCTACAGCTGCAGAAACTGATCCAGGAACAGCTGTACATTCTCACAGCAACACATATTTATCACTTTTTATTGTTTTATTATTATGGCTCAATCACATTACAGCTGATCACTTTAAATATTAACAACATCATAGCTATGATCACTGAGTTTATAATCATCTTTAAATTCCACCTGCACAAACACACACACACATACACACACTCACACGCAACCACAATATTGAGTTTTAATTGAGCAACAGAAAAAATAAATACCAATGATGCAACACTTCAGTCCTACAGCACACGTTTACTGTAACTAATTGTACATCTGAGACGTTACTACACACTAGTACAGATGGTTACAGGTCAGTTAGCTGCATTTGACCTCTGACCTACAGTAAAATATGAAATGAAGACACATTTGACCCTGACCTGAGCTGTGAGACGTAGTTGAGACACTGCAGGAAACTCCTCACTTCACTCTCTTCATCTGACCAGCCTCTCAGCACTACTGGTCTCTTCTCTGTCTGCATCTTCAGCACCTTCTAGGAAGATGGAGGTCTTTCTCTCTGAGAGGTCTATGGTCCAGACTGCAGGAGATGCTGACTGGTAAACTGGCTGTAAAGCTGGAAGGAAACTCCTACCTGTTTGACACTCATAGTTCTTCATGTGTGAACACAGATCCAGCAGAAATGATGATCTATCCCTGCAGAATTTATGAAACAGAACCATCAGAGTCTCTACTGTTGTTTTTGTGGTTTCTGTCTGACTGAGAGCTGCCTGTAGACACAGATCCAGCAGGAACATCTTTACTCTCTTCTCCTGTTCCACAGAGCTGTTCTGGTTCTGTAGAGTAAAACTGAAAAATAAAAAACAATAAAATTAATTAATACAAGTTCCTAATATAACAGACCAACACATCATCTTGTGTTATAAACCATCTTAGAATGAAGTATCTAGGCTCTATGTATTAAATTTTAGGTATGAAGTGTTTCTGGGAGTCGACCTGTTCATGACATGCTGTCTCTATGCAGGAAGAACATTTAAGTGTAGAAGTAGATTAGAATATCTGATAGGACAAGATGTCTGGTGAAGCTACTCAGGAGTGTCAGATCTCCAGTACATAATAAATAAGTAACACAGACTGTAATATGAGTCTAAATAAGTAAATCTGATAAAAAACAAGAGTGAATACTGACTGTTTTTAAAAGGAAAAAAATAGATATAAAAATGTAAAATCAACAGAGTAATTATTAAACGTCTCCTATTATGAAATTCTTTTTGGCTTTTATATCGGTCTTGTTGGTCCCCTAATACTGTATCTAAAGTCTCTTTCCAGAATTCAGCCGTAGGCAGAATTACAGCCACTTTGATCCAGTCCCACAATGAGATTTCCCAGGACACGCCACTTCGGTGTCTGTAGCTTTAAATGCTAATGAGGAGGTGAGAGGCGGGCCAAGGAAGAGAGCAACCAATAGAAGAAGAGATGGCATTCGCAGAAATGATGTCATCAACACCATTCACCAACCACAATGTTTGGGACAGACCGGAAGTTGTTCAACGTATTTCCAGAAAAAAATTTATGAACCCACTGGTTCGTCAGAGTTTTTATATCCAATCACAGAGCAGCTGCAATGCTTCACACGTTTGGAAGCCATGACGGTCGGTAATATCTTAGAGGACAAGCGGTAAATTCTCTCGGAAGAAAAAGCGTGAGAAACGGGAGGTAACCTTTCCCCTTATGACGTCATAAAGGGACAAATTCCATATCCGACCATATGAGCAGCCGCTCTCTGAACAGTGAGGCAGAATGACCAAAGCACTCTTTACACTGACCGTCATTTCTAGCCACTGCAGGACCATAGACAGGCTGGATGAACCCGTATTAATGTTAAATCTTCTCACAGAGTCACATTTTCAAAAAAAGGAAACTTTAACATCATTTTACTTAATATAATAAATTATTTACATGAAAAAACTGTAATAGACTTCGCTCAGATGGGAAATGACCAATTAACAAAATGTAAACTGAAATAAAGATAATGGTCTTACTCCCAAAATAATGTTCTCCAAGAAAATATATTCCATATAAAACAGTAATTAAGATAACGAGAAAATTCACCTGAGCTGTGAGACGTAGTTGAGACACTGCAGGAAACTCCTCACTTCACTCTCTTTATCTGACCAGCCTCTCAGCTTTACTGGTTTCTTCTCTGTCTGCATCTTCAGCACTTCTAGTAAGATGGAGGCCTTTCTCTCTGAGAGGTCTATGGTCCAGACTGCAGGAGATGCTGACTGGTAAACTGGCTGTAAAGCTGGAAGGAAACTCCTGCCTGTTTGACTCTCATAGTTCTTCACATGTGAACACAGATCCAGCAGGAAATCAGACTGGATCCATAGATGATAATCATCTCCAAGTGGAAAAGTCTTGTAGCTGCACACAGAGGTTAAGATCTTAGAGAAACTCTCTCCTGTAGCTGCATCCCACTCTGTTGCTGCAGTATAGAGATTCAGCAGGAACTGCACATCTTTTTTCCATCTCCCATCATCATAATCAACATAAAACCTATAAAAGACAAAAGAAACAGTCAAGATTTAGACAGAATGAACTGTAACTTTTTAACTGCAGATTCTTTACATTTGAACTTTCTCTGGTCCCTCAGCTGGTTATAATCCTCCTGCTCCCTCCAACTAACTAATATAAATATTACATATGATTTGTCATATCTGGACCTTCACTGGTCAGTGTGGGACACATGATGATACCAGACAGCAGACTAACCAGGAATTAGCAATTATGAAAAATATTAAGTTTTTAAATTCCTCCTAATTATTTTTTTATATTAATTTCATGGGATAGTAATAAATGTGTTCCTGGCATTTTGGGATTTCTTTGTAAAAGATGTAGAACTTTCTGTCAATTCACACTGACCTGAGCTGTGAGACGTAGTTGAGACACCGCAGGAAACTCCTCACTTCACTCTCTTCATCTGACCAGCCTCTCAGCTCTACTGGTTTCTTCTCTGGTTGCATCTTCAGCACTTCTAGGAAGATGGAGGCCTTTCTCTCTGAGAGGTCTATGGTCCAGACTGCAGGAGATGCTGACTGGTAAACTGGCTGTAAAGCTGTAAGGAAACTCCTGCCTGTTTGACTCTCATAGTTCTTCACATGTGAACACAGATCCAGCAGGAAATCAGACTGGAACTTCCTTAGATATCCATCATTAAAACCATCTCCACGTGGAAAAGTCTTGTAGCTGCACACAGAGGTTAAGATCTTAGAGAAACTCTCTCCTGTAGCTGCATCCCACTCTGCTGCTGCAGTAATGAGATTCAGCAGGAACTGCACAGCTTTTTTCCGTCTCTCATCATCATAACCAACACGGAACCTATAAAAGACAAAAGAAACAGTCAGATTTAGACAGAATGAACTGTAACTTTTTAACTGTAGATTCTTTACTTTTGAACTTTCTCTGGTCCCTCACCTGGTTATAATCCTCCTGCTCCCTCCAACTAACTAATATAAATATTACATATGATTTGTCATATCTGGACCTTCACTGGTCAGTGTGGGACACATGATGATACCAGACAGCAGACTAACCAGGTTTTAGTAATTATGAAAAATATTAAGTTTTTAAATTCCTCCTAATTATTTTTTTATATTAATTTCATGGGATAGTAATAAATATGTTCCTGGCATTTTGGGATTTCTTTGTAAAAGATGTAGAACTTTCTGTCAATTCACACTGACCTGAGCTGTGAGACGTAGTTGAGACACTGCAGGAAACTCCTCACTTCACTCTCTTCATCTGACCAGCCTCTCAGCTCTACTGGTTTCTTCTCTGGTTGCATCTTCAGCACTTCTAGGAAGATGGAGGCCTTTCTCTCTGAGAGGTCTATGGTCCAGACTGCAGGAGCTGCTAACTGGTAAACTGGCTGTAAAGCTGGAAGGAAACTCCTGCCTGTTTGACTCTCATAGTTCTTCACATGTGAACACAGATCCAGCAGGAAATCAGACTGGATCCATAGATGATAATCATCTCCAAGTGGAAAAGTCTTGTAGCTGCACACAGAGGTTAAGATCTTAGAGAAACTCTCTCCTGTAGCTGCATCACACTCTGTTGCTGCACTATAGAGATTCAGCAGGACCTGCACGTCTTTTTTCCATCTCCCATCATCATAATCAACATGGAACCTATAAAAGACAAAAGAAACAGTCAGATTTAGACATAATGAACTGTAACTTTTTAACTGTAGATTCTTTACATTTGAACTTTCTCTGGTCCCTCAGCTAGTTATAATCCTCCTGCTCCCTCCAACTAACTAATATAAATATTACATATGATTTGTCATATCTGGACCTTCACTGGTCAGTGTGGGACACATGATGATACCAGACAGCAGACTAACCAGGAATTAGCAATTATGAAAAATATTAAGTTTTTTAATTCCTCCCAATTATTTTTTTATATTAATTTCATGGGATAGTAATAAATGTGTTCCGGGCATTTTGGGATTTCTTTGTAAAAGATGTAGAACTTTCTGTCAATTCACACTGACCTGAGCTGTGAGACGTAGTTGAGACACTGCAGGAAACTCCTCACTTCACTCTCTTCATCTGACCAGCCTCTCAGCTCTACTGGTCTCTTCTCTGTCTGCATCTTCAGCACTTCTAGGAAGATGGAGGCCTTTCTCTCTGAGAGGTCTATGGTCCAGACTGCAGGAGATGCTGACTGGTAAACTGGCTGTAAAGCTGGAAGGAGACTCCTGCCTGTTTGACACTCATAGTTCTTCATGTGTGAACACAGATCCAGCAGAAATGATGATCTATCCGTGCAGTATTTATGAAACAGAACCATCAGGGTCTCTACTGTTGTCTTTATGGTTTCTGTCTGACAGAGAGCTGCCTGTTGACACAGATCCAGCAGGAACATCTTTACTCTCTTCTTTTGTTCCACAGAAATGTTCTTGTTCTGTAGAGTAAATCTGAAAAATAAAAAACAATAAAATTCTTAATACAAGTTCCTAATATAAAAGAGCAACACATCATCTTGTGTTATAAACCATCTTAGGATGAAGGATCTAGGCTCTATGTATTACATTTTAGGACTGAAGTGTTACTAGGACTCGACGTGTTCATGACATGCTGCCTCTATGCTGGAAGAACATTTAAGTGTAGAAGTAGATTAGAATATCTGATAGGACAAGATGTCTGGTGAAGCTACTCAGGAGTGTCAGATCTCCAGTACGTGTACAACAGAAATAAGTAACACTGTAATATGATTCTAAAGAAGTCAATCTGCTAAATAACAAGAGTGAATACTGATTGTTTTTAAAAGGCAAAAAATAGATCTAAAAATGTAAAATCAACAGAGTAATTATTAAATATCTTCTATTATTAAATTCTTTTTGGCTTTTATATTGGTCTTGTTGGTCCCCTAATACTGTATCTAAAGTCTCTTTCCAAAATTCAGCCGTGGTACAGAATTACTGCCACTTTGATCCAGTCCCACAATGACATTTCCAAGGACGCACCGTTTCGGTGTCTGTAGCTTTAAATGCTAATGAGGAGGTGAGAGGCGGGACGAGTATATTAAACAATAGTGGGCCAGTGTAGAAGAGGCGTCACCAGCCCGGGGAACAATAGCCTCTGAAGCGGTGCGGGTTGGGCGCCTGGGCCTGAGGCCTCAGCTGCTTTAATTATTTACCGGTGTTAATAAATTAGAAACTGTTAATTTTTTAACCTTTTAGCCAGGTAACATCAAGTTGGAGTGGTTTGAATACAGTGCTTTTGTGTGTAGAGAGAGAGTTTTTTACACTCTGTACTCACTTTTTACATACTACATTTACATTTAAGGCATTTGGCAGAAGCCCTTATCCAGAGGGACTTACAACGTGCTTTCAAGTTACCATCGATGAAGAGATCAATTCCGGTTCACTAGGACACCCAACTATGAATACAATCTTTTTATTCACTCTGTTGTAGATTCTTTACACAAGTTCGACAATAAGAAAGTTACAAGTTAATATCTAAATATTCTTTAAAGAGGAAGGTCTTGAGCTGTCATTTGAAAATACTCAGTGACTGAGCTGTTCTGACCTTGAGGGGAAGTTCATGATAGCTGATTTTAGACACAGCGCTCAAGGATTTTGGATAGAAATGAGAGGAGGGAAACTGGTCTGTAGTTTTGTATGACTGTCGGATCAGCAGTGGGTTTCTTTAGGATTGGAAGAACCCTGGCGGTTTTAAAGGCCTCTGCATCATATCACTGAAAAAGGTCAGCGTTTCGGGTGGGGCGATGAGTGCCAATCCGCCTTCAACCAGCTGAAGGCAGCACTGACTAAAGCGCCGGTGTTGGCACTTCCTGACCCAGAGAGGGGTTTCATCCTGGTCACAGATGCGAGCGAAGCAGGACTGGGCGCAGTACTGTTGCAGCAGTACAACGAGGGGGAGTGAGTAATTGCTTTCAGCCGTGCCCTCAGCCGCCCTATGCGGAACTACTGCGGAACTTTCGACTACGGACAGACCATTCATCACTGCTGAGGGGCAGCTGGCCAGGTGGTTAGAGGTGCTTCAATCTTACCAGTTCCAGGTGGAACACGGGGCTGCGCAGGGCTGCAATTCCTGGCAGCCAGCCAGGGGGCAGCAGGCCCAGCAAGAGAACCCCATCATCCGGCCAGTGCTGGTATGGAAGGAGATTGGTCGGAGGCCTTACCCGGTAGGAACTGCCGCTGCATGCCGGGGCAACAAAAAGTCTGGAGGCTAAGTGGCCGGAAGCCTTGTCAGGCGTGTAACCACACAGAAAATTGTGAGAGAGGTACGCCCTTGTAGCGTGCGGGATTGACCCAAACGCGGAGAGAACCGCGGGAGGTTGGAAGACACACGCGATTGTTGTTGTAACGCCCGAGCGCTAAAAGCGAAATCCCACCGGGGAAACGGCGTTACGATAAACCGGCCAATAACAGTAGCTCGCGAGCTGAAGAGATGGAGGAACTCACGGTACCGGAGATGGAGAGGACTGGTTACGGGAAACAGGTGAGAGCTCATGGACCATGAATTAAACACGATGTCTGAGTGAGGAGCAGGCGCCAGGACTTCCTGTTTATCTCCTGTCCTAACCAATCCTCGCTCTTCCTCGCAGTCACCTGACTCGCTCACCTGACAGGACCCCCCCCTCGACGACCGGCTCCTGACGGTCCCGGACGAGAAGGCTGGCGGCGATGGATGAGATCTGGGTCCAAGATGAACCGGGAGGGAACCCAGGAACGTTCCTCGGGGCCGTAGCCCTCCCAGTCCACAAGATACTGGAAGCCCCGGCCACAAGGACGAGAGTCCAGGATCCGGCGGATGGTGAAGGCTGGACCACCATCGATGATCCGAGGAGCAGGCGGAGGGGCTGAGGGGGGAAACGAGTCGGGAGGAGACATACGGCTTGAGCTGGGAGATGTGGAAAATGGGGTGGACCTTGAGAGATGAGGGGAGGCGCAGCCGATAGGCGACCAGGTTGATTTGAGCGGTCACGGGGTAGGGACCGACGAAGCGAGGCGTCAGCTTCTTGTAATCGGTGTGCAGATGAAGGTGACGAGTGGAGAGCCAAACTCGATCGCCGGGCTGGAAGGAACGTCCCAGACGGTGCCGACGTCGGTGCTGACGGATGTAGTCAGAGTTGGCTCGAGTGATGGCAGTCCGGGCCTTGATCCAGGCTGAGCGGCACCGCCAAACCAGGTCCTGCGCCGCCGGAACATCGACCTCTGCTTCCTGGTGAGCAAAGAGGGGCGGTGAGTAGCCGAAACAGACCTCAAAGGGAGATAAGCCCGTAGCAGAGGAAGAGTGCAGGTTGTGGGAGAGCTCGGCCCAGAGCAGGAACCGAGGCCAGAGACGGGGCTGCGAGGACACAAAGCAGCGCAGGAAGCGGCCGAGTTGCTGATTGGCCCACTCAGCCTGACCATTGGACTGGGGATGGTATCCAGAAGAGAGACTGCGGGTGGCACCGATCAGACGGCAGAAGGCTTTCCAGAATCCGGCGACGAATTGGGGCCCCCTGTCTGAGACGACATCTGTCGGAAACCCATGCAGCCAGACCACATGCTCCAGAAGCAACCAGGTGCACTGCCTTGGAGAACCGGTCCACGATGGTGAGGATGGTGTCCTTCCCGTCCACGGGAGGGAGACCGGTGACAAAGTCCAATCCCACATGTGACCAGGGGCGCCGGGGAACTGGGAGAGGACGCAGATCACCAACCGGAGGAGAGGTAGAAGACTTCGACCGAGCACAGGTCTCACAAGCGGAGGTGAATTCTCGGACGTCTCCCCGCATGGAGGGCCACCACAAAGCGCGCTGGAGGAGGCGAAGGGTACGGGCCGGACAAGGATGCCCCGAGAGCGGAGAGGAGTGGGCCCAAAGCAGAGCCTCTTGGCGGCAGCAGGAGGGAACATAAAGACGACCAGGCAGCGCACGCCGGATGGAGTCCTCCAGAGGCCAACGAAGAGGCGCGACGATCCGCTCGGCAGGTATGATGGGGTCCGGATCCGGGACAGACGAAGAAAATTGCCGGGAGAGGGCGTCTGCCTTAGTGTTCTTGGATCCGGGACGGTAGGCCAGATTAAAAAGATTAAAAAAACAAAGCCCAACGAGCCTGGCGGGGGTTGAGCTGTTTGGCTGAGCGGATGTGGATCAGGTTCTGGTGGTCGGTCCAGATCAGGAATGGCTCAACAGCGCTCTGGAGCCAGTGCCGCCACTCCTCCAGAGCCCACTTGATGGCCAGCAGCTCACGGTCCCCAACCCCCTAACGCTGCTGAGTGGGAGAGAACTTACGGGAGAAGAAGCAACATGGATGGAGCTTCCTGTCTGGACCACGTTGCGAGAGGACAGCGCCCGCGCCCACATCGGACGCTTCCACCTCGACAACGAACTGCTCGGCCGGCTCCGGGTGGCAAAGAATAGGAGCAGAGGTGAAGAGACTGATGAGGTGATGGAAGGCCCGAAGTGCCTCTGGAGGAAGAAGAAACGGCCGGGGTTGATGAGCTGGTTTAGTGAGAGTCGTCAGGGGTGCTACAACTGAACTGAAACCCCGGATAAAACGGCGATAGAAATTGGCGAACCCCAGGAAGCTTTGCAGCTGCTTAAGACTAGTGGGTTGGGGCCACTTGGTCACAGCTTTGACCTTCTGGGGATCCATGGCCACGCCCTGGGTAGAGATGGTATAACCCAGAAACGCGGTGGAGCGCTGGTGGAAGGCGCACTTTTCCAGTTTACAGTACAGCTGGTGGGCAAGCAGACGTTTCAAGACGGCTCTCACATGAAGGACATGATCCTGTTCATTCTGGGAGTACACTAGAATGTCGTCCAGGTACGCAAACACCCACCGGCCCAGCACGTCCCGGAGGACGTCGTTGATGAAATGCTGGAACACGGCGGGCGCATTGCACAACCCGAAAGGGGAGGTGGAGGGCCGGATGAAGCCCTGTTGGAGGGCCTCCGCGATGTAATCCTCCATCGCCCTGTTCTCTGCGGGGGCAGGGTGGAGGCTCGCTGTTTGCTGAAGACCTCAGCGAGGTCACGATAAGATGCAGGGATGGATTCGATGCCGGCGGGCGGGGGGGCTGGGGACTCTCTGGAGCACGTGCTTGTCCTGGGAAGCAGACAGCGCTGGCGGCAGGCAGGACCCCAGTCCAGGATGCGGTTTTCAGACCAGAGGACGTGTGGATCGTGGAGCTGGAGCCATGGATAACCCAGGATGAGAGGTGATGAAGGTGCCGAGATGACCAGGAAGTGGATTGTTCAGAGTGGAGGCCGATGGACATCAGAACTGGCTGGGTCTGAGACTGGACTGGATAAGGTTGGAGAGGGTGTCCATCGACAGAGGTGACGGGAATGAAACGGCTGACTGCCTCCAGGGATATTCCCAGCTGGGAGGCTAACCCTTGGTCGATAAAGTTGTCGGCTGCTCCTGAGTCCAGGAGAGCCTCCAACTCGACCCGCTTGTGTCCCAGCTGGAAAGTTACCCTGAGCGAGAAACGAGAACTAACGACATGAGTGGACGTGCCAGGCAGGGCTCCCCCAACACCTACCTGGCTGCGCCGTTTCCCGGACGGAGAGGGCACTGGGGACGGCGATGTTCCGAAGAGCCGCAGTATGCGCAGAGGCCCTCTCTCCAGCGGCGGTCTCGTTCCCCCTGCGGCAGTCGTCCAAGCTGCTGGGCTAGCGGCCGCGCTGGGAAATGAAAAACGAGCCGGAGACGGCATATGAGTGGAAGGTGGTCGGGACCAACGTTGAGCAGGTGGAGGCCGTGTCAGAATCCGCTGATCTATACGGAGAGCCAGATCCACCGCCACATCGAGGGTTTGAGGAGCTTCCTTGCCAGTCATCTCGTCTCGTATGTGATCAGCCAGGCCCTCTATGAAGAGAGCGCGAAGAGCGTCGTCTCCCCAAGAGAGTTTGGCTGAGAGGGTTCGGAACTCTGAAGCGTAGTGGCAGATGGAGAAAGACCCCTGATGCAGATGGAGAAGCTGGGAATCCGGAGCCCTCTCGCCGCTGGCTGGGACGAAAGTCTTCCGGAGTTCCTCAGAGAAGAGAAAATAATCGTTGCAGATGGGTGATCTGGCGTTGTATAGGGCCGCCGCCCACTCCTGTGCACGCCCGGACAGGAGAGATGTTAAGAGAGCCACCTTGGCGCGAGACGTCTCATAATGGGAGGAGTAGCACTTGAAAATCATATCCAAGGTGGCTAATAACCCGTCCGGGCGGCCGTCCACCCCGTTCCATTTATCTGGCAGAGCGAAACGAGGACCGGCTGTAATACTGTCATGGAGGTGGAGAGTTGCAAAACGGAGTCCTTGAGATTAATGGTGGTGGCTTGTGCATCAATAATACCACGTAAATAGGTGACTTCCGCCTTCACGCGCTCAAACTCCGCTGGGTCGACTACGGGCTCAGACATCCTGTCAGGCGTGTAACCACACAGACAATCGTGAGAGAGGTACGCCCTCTCTCATGCGGAGAGAACCGCGGGAGGTTGGAAGACACACGCGATTGTTGTTGTAACGCCCGAGAGCTAAAAGCGGAATCCCAGCGGGGAAACGGCGTTACGATAAACCGGCCAATAACAGTAGCTCGCGAGCTGAAGAGATGGAGGAACTCACGGTACCGGAGATGGAGAGGACTGGATACGGGAAACAGGTGAGAGCTCATGGACCATGAATTAAACACGATGTCTGAGCGAGGAGCAGGCACCAGGACTTCCTGTTTATCTCCTGTCCTAACCAATCCTCGCTCTTCCTCGCAGTCACCTGACTTGCTCACCTGACAAGCCTATGCCATCCAAAATCAGGAAGCGGCCACAGTGATTGATTGCCTGATGGAAGGGAATTTTGTCGATTCGGCATCCCATGGGAGCTACACAGCGACCAAGGATGTAAGTTCAAGTCCCGCCTGGTGTCAGAGCTGTGTGGCCGCTTGGGGATTTCCAAGACTTTACTTTACTTTACTTTACTTTACTTTACTTTACTTAGCAGACGCTTTTATCCAAAGCGACTTACAAGAGGAAGACACCAGCAATTCTCGTTCGATTTCTATAGAATATTGAGTTTACAAACTAAGAGCCCTGATAAGGCTCAGACTTGTCAGTGAAGAGCATGCTCAGAGATTGTTAGGTGCTAGACTAAGAAAAATTATAATGTATTTATATATTTTTGTATTGTTTGTGCAATGTGTACGCATGTGCGTGTGTAAGTGTTAGATTTGTCTGTAATATTTTTTGAATAAGAGAGTTTTCACCTGCTTCCTAAAAGTGGTGATAGTCTCGGCTAGTCGTGTGGAGGAGGGCAGGTTGTTCCACCAGCCAGGGACAACAACGGAGAACAGAGATGATTGGAATCGGAGACCCCGTGAAGAAGGAATTTTTAGTCTCCTTTCGTTTGCCGATCTGAGAGAGCGTGCAGGAGTGTAGCTAGGTAGTAGTGTGTTGATGTAGGAGGGCGCAGTTCCATTTACAGCCCTGTAGGCAAGCATCAAGGATTTGAACTCAATGCGAGCAGCTACCGGGAGCCAGTGGAGGGAGGTAAGAAGAGGTGTGACATGGGTGTGTTTTGGCTGATTGAAAATGAGACGGGCTGCCATATTTTGGATCATCTGGAGTGGTTTTATGGTGACTGAAGAGGCTCCAGCCAGGAGAGAGTTACAGTAGTCGAGTTTGGAGATGACCATTGCCTGGACAAGGAGCTGCGTAGCCTGTTGTGAGAGAAAAGGCCGAATCTTGCGAATGTTGTAGAGAGTGAACCTGCAGGATCTGGAGATCGCAGCAACATGATGGTTCAAACTCAGTTTGTCATCTATCCAAACTCCAAGGCTTTTTGCAGATGCCGTGGGTGTTAACAGTAGCGATCCAATTTGAATTGAAAGGTTTTGCTGAGGGGAATTGTTGCCCGGAAAGATCAGAATCTCGGTTTTGGATAGGTTGAGTTGGAGGTGTCGCTCAGACATCCATGCCGAAATGTCTGAGAGGCAGGCCGAAATTTTTGTTGCTATAGTAGCATCTTCTGGTGGGAATGACAGATAGAGCTGGGTGTCATCAGCATAAGAGTGATAGGAGAAGCCATGTGATTGGATGATGTGACCAAGTCAGCGAGTGTATATTGAGAATAGAAGGGGGTCAAGGACAGAGCCTTGTGGAACCCCTGTGGTTACCCTAGAGAGGACAGATGTCTCACCTCCCCATGATACCTTGAAGGACCTGTCGTAAAGATAAGAGGTGAACCAATCTAGTACGGTTCCTGTGACTCCTAAATCAGAGAGTGTGGTGAGAAGAATTTCGTGGTTAACTGTATCGAAGGCAGCAGATAGATCAAGTAGGACAAGGACAGGTGATCTGCGGGCAGCTCTTGCAGCACAAAGGTCGTCCATCATTGCCAGGAGGGAGGTTTCAGTTGAATGCCCTTTCCTGAAACCAGACTGAAAAGGGTCGAGAAGATCATGCTTGTGGAGAAATGCGGAAAGTTGTGCCAGGACTGCTCTTTCAAGAATTTTTGAAAGAAAAGGAAGGTTGGAGACTGGGCAGTAGCTATCCAGTAGAGATGGGTTTAATGTGGGTATTTTGAGCAGGGGAGCAATGACAGCCTGTTTGAAAGCAGTGGGGAATGTTCCTGTTGTGAGTGAGGAGTTTAAGACATGTGTCAGAGCAGATAATATGGTGGGCTGTATGGACTGAAGGAGGTGTGAGGGGATTAGATCCAGGGAGCAGGTGGTGGGGTGACTAGACTGGAGAAATTTAGACACGTCTGATTCAGAGAGGGGAGTAAAGGAAGACAGATTCCTGGTTTCAGAGGTAACAGCAGGACGGGGTCTGGGGTTAGGCGGTGAGAATTGTTTGCTAATGTCAGCCACCTTTTCTGTGAAGAAGGTGGCGAAGTCTTCAGATGAGAGAGAAGTGGAGGGGGGAGGGGGTGGAGGATTCAGGAGACGGTTGAAAGTCGAGAAAAGTTTTCGAGAGTCATTGCAGTTGCTTACTTTGTCCTGGAAGTATCTGGTCTTTGCTGTAGTTACAGCAGCAGAGAAGGATTTCAGGAGAGATTGATACTTATTAAGTTGAAGCGGGCACTTGGATTTCCTCCACTGCCTTTCAGCTGCTCTAAGATGGGTCCTGTGGCGGCGAACCTCGTCAGAGATCCACGGCGAGGGTGGAGTCGCACGTGTTGGTTTTGAGGTTAGAGGGCAGAGTCTCTCGAGGCAAGATGTTAGTGTGGAGCAGAGGATGTCTGTAGCACAGTTAGTGTCCTGAATAGAGAGGATGTCTAGGGGGAGAGCTCAGAGGAAACAGCGGAAGACAATTGAGTAGGGCAGAGGGTGCGGAGATTACGGCAAAATTGTGTTAAGTGTGAGGTGGGTGTGGTGCGTGCCAGGGGGGATAGTCTGAAGTGAATAAAAGAGTGATCTGATAGATGTAGAGAAATGACAGATGTGTTGGCTGTGGAGCATTTGCATGTGAGTACGAGATCTAGTTGTTTTCCAGCTCTGTGCATTGCGGGCGTGCAGAGAAGTGTGAAGTTGGAAGCAGAGATGAAGTGTTGGAAGTCAGTTGTTTGTGGCTTGAGGAGATCGAGGTTGAAGTCTCCTATTAGCACAAGGGGCAGTTCCTCATCTATAATTGAGGAGAGAGTTGTGTCTAGTTCCTCTACAAAGTTCCCCAGCGGACCTGGAGGACGATATACAGCAACTATGGACATTTTTACTGGGTGTGTAATAGTTACTGCATGGAACTCAAAACTGGTTGTTTGAATAGCAGAAACGGGAGTGAATTTCCAGTCCTTGGAAATGAGCAAGCCTGTGCCCCCTCCCCTGCCAGTGGGGCGGGGGGTATGAGAGAAGTAGAAGTCTGTGGAAAGGGCTGCAGGTGTAGCGGAGTCATGGGGGCGGATCCAGGTCTCAGTCAGTGCGATTACTTGGAGATTTCGTTCTGTAGCAAAAGCAGGAATGAAGTCTGCTTTGTTGACTGCCGACTGACAGTTCCACAGTCCGAACAAGTACTCAGGGTGGCAAGACGAGGCCTGGGAGAGTGTGTGCAGGTTATGTGTGTTGCGTGTTCTGTGTATATTGAATCGAGGAGGGCGCCTGGAATGAATGAGCGGAATGTTCTGGACGGACATGATTAGCAAAAAGAAGTAGGAGAAGAGCATGGGTGAATTTACCTGTATTTTGGTTTTACTGCTCGGTAGAGTCGCGCAGGACAAGTCGCAGGTCTTTACCCAAGTGGGTCTTCACACAAGGGCTGACGCTACCGCGCGAGAGTAGTACCAGAAGTACAGGTCAAATTGTGAGTGGCTACAGGTGCGGTCCACAGGTAGTGGAGTTGACTATAACCCGTTTCACGACTACGCAAGAGTGGGCGTGTACCTAGTTCGGGTGAAACTGACGCCGATTGACAACAATAACGACAGCGAAAGCTAATGCATTAACTTAGCTTGCCTAGTCACGTCAACAAAAACACAAGCACTTCTTAAAAACAAGCTACCCAAGACAGAGTCAAAGTTTATTTACTCACCTCTACAGAGAACCGCGCGAGAAAGATTACCGCTGTGTCGGTAGACAAGGTGTTGGAAAAATGTATATATGTTATCATGTAATTACTTATTTTATTCATATCCTTTAAGCACGAATATGTATTAATCCTTGGAAAATTACTGACAACTCTTAATCATTAACAAATCTCAGAGCAAAGGTTTTAAGTTTGCAGGACAGCATGACTGCGACCTGAGGACCAACAACAAGCAGACTATGATGAACCAGAGTCCAGTCACCATGACTTGACTACAAAAGACCAATTCATAAGACTAGGTGTAATACATAATTAGTAACTAATATGGTGTGATTTTATGTGAACCCTAATGAACCTAATGCTCTGTACCAAATAAAAGAAGGAGATGCGATGGAAGAAGCCAGAGCTCTTGGAGGCATGTTGTGAGGCGTGACTTCCATTCGCTCTCCTTGCAAGTAAAACGGACTCAAATGCTTTGTGTCTTACTTCTCTTTGTTTAGTAAATGTTAGAACGACGAATAAACCTAACACAAGGACAACTCCACTCCACCCTCAGAGAGATGGGTTGGTTGAGAGGTTCAACAGGACCCTGGCTACTCAGTTGGCCATGCTCACCGGCCAGCACCAACAGGACTGGGATGAGCATGTGCCATTATTAGTCCTGGCATACCGGAACGCGGTACAGGATTCGACAGTGTGGGTGTACACCCAAAACGAAGGAGATGGTGTTGCCTGAAGCTAACCGCTGTTCAGTGTTTAATAAAAACAAGCATGCCAGAATATCTCGACTCTCTTCACTCCCCATCAACACACATCGCTACAATCATTTTGACCCTGACCTGAGTTGTGAGATGTAGTTGAGACACCGCAGGAAACTCCTCACTTCACTCTCTTCATCTGACCAGCCTCTCAGCTCTACTGGTTTCTTCTCTGTCTGCATCTTCAGTACTTCTAGGAAGATGGAGGCCTTTCTCTCTGAGAGGTCTATGGTCCAGACTGCAGGAGCTGCTGACTGGTAAACTGGCTGTAAAGCTGGAAGGAAACTCCTGCCTGTTTGACTCTCATAGTTCTTCACATGTGAACACAGATCCAGCAGGAAATCAGACTGGTAAATAACATCATCATCATAATCATCATCAAAATGAACATCTCCAAATGGAAAAGTCTTGTAGCTGCACACAGAGGTTGAGATGTTAGAGAAACTCTCTCCTGTAGCTGCATCCCACTCTGCTGCTGATGTAAAGAGATTCAGCAGGACCTGCACGTCTTCTTTCCGTCTCTCATCATCATAATCAACATAAAACCTATAAAAACCAAAAGAAACAGTCAAGATTTAGACAGAATGAACTGTAACTTTTTAACTGCAGATTCTTTACATTTGAACTTTCTCTGGTCCCTCACCTGGTTATAATCCTCCTGCTCCCTCCAACTAACTAATATAAATATTACATATGATTTGTCATATCTGGACCTTCACTGATCAGTGTGGGACACATGATGATACCAGACAGCAGACTAACCAGGTATTAGTAATTATGAAAAACATTAAGTTTTTAAATCCCTCCAAATTATTTATTTGTATTAATTTCATGTGATATTAATAAATGTGTTCCGGGCATTTCAGGATTTCTTTGTAAAAGATGTAGAACTTTCTCTCAATTCACACTGACCTGAGCTGTGAGACGTAGTTGAGACACTGCAGGAAACTCCTCACTTCACTCTCTTCATCTGACCAGCCTCTCAGCTTTACTGGTTTCTTCCCTCGTTGCATCTTCAGCACTTCTAGGAAGATGGAGGTCTTTCTCGCTGAGAGGTCTATGGTCCAGACTGCAGGAGCTGCTGACTGGTAAACTGGCTGTAAAGCTGGAAGGAAACTCCTGCCTGTTTGACTCTCATAGTTCTTCACGTGTGAGTACAGATCCAGCAGGAAATCAGACTGGTAAATAATATCACCCTCATCAACATCATAAATTAAATTATCATATTCAAATGGAAAAGTCTTGTAGCTGCACACAGAGGTTAGGATCTTAGAGAAACTCTCTCCTGTAGCTGCATCCCACTCTGCTGCTGCAGTACAGAGATTCAGCAGGATCTGCATGTGTTTTTTCCGTATCTTTTCATCATAATCATCAACACAGAAACTATAAAAAACAAAATAAACAGTCAGATTTAGACAGAATGAACTGCAACTTTTTAACTGTAGATTCTTTACTTTTTAACTTTCTCTGGTCCCTCACCTGGTTATAATCCTCCTGCTCCGTCCAACTAACTAATATAAATATTACATATGGTTTGTCATATCTGGACCTTCACTGATCAGTGTGGGACACATGATGATACCAGACAGCAGACTAACCAGGTATTAGTAATTATGAAAAATATTAACTTTTTAAATCCTTACAAAATATTTTTATATTAATTTCATGGGATATTAATATATGTGTTCCGGGCATTTTAGGATTTCTCTGTAAAAGATGTAGAACTTTCTGTCAATTCACACTGACCTGAGCTGTGAGACGTAGTTGAGACACTGCAGGAAACTCCTCACTTCACTCTCTTCATCTGACCAGCCTCTCAGCTCTACTGGTTTCTTCTCTGGTTGCATCTTCAGCACTTCTAGGAAGATGGAGGCCTTTCTCTCTGAGAGGTCTATGGTCCAGACTGCAGGAGCTGCTGACTGGTAAACTGGCTGTAAAGCTGGAAGGAAACTCCTGCCTGTTTGACTCTCATAGTTCTTCACATGTGAGTACAGATCCAGCAGGAAATAAGACTGGAACTTTGGTTTATTATCATCTCCAAGGGGAAAAGTCTTGTAGCTGCACACAGAGGTTAAGATCTTAGAGAAACTCTCTCCTGTAGCTGCATCCCACTCTGTTGCTGCATTAATGAGATTCAGCAGGACCTGCATGGCATTTTTCCATCTCTCATCATCATAATCAACATGGAACCTATAAAAGACAAAAGAAACAGTCAGATTTAGACAGAATGAACTGTAACTTTTTAACTGCAGATTCTTTACATTTGAACTTTCTCTGGTCCCTCACCTGGTTATAATCCTCCTGCTCCCTCTAACTAACTAATATAAATATTACATATGATTTATCATATCTGGACCTTCACTGATCAGTGTGGGACACATGATGATACCAGACAGCAGACTAACCAGGTATTAGTAATTATGAAAAACATTACGTTTTTAAATCCCTCAAAATATTTTTTATATTAATTTCATGGGATATTAATATATGTGTTCCGAGCATTTTGGGATTTCTTTGTAAAAGATGTAGAACTTTCTGTCAATTCACACTGACCTGAGCTGTGAGACGTAGTTGAGACACTGCAGGAAACTCCTCACTTCACTCTCTTCATCTGACCAGCCTCTCAGCTCTACTGGTCTCTTCTCTGGTTGCATCTTCAGCACTTCTAGGAAGATGGAGGCCTTTCTCTCTGAGAGGTCTATGGTCCAGACTGCAGGAGATGCTGACTGGTAAACTGGCTGTAAAGCTGGAAGGAAACTCCTGCCTGTTTGACTCTCATAGTTCTTCACATGTGAACACAGATCCAGCAGGAAATCAGACTGAAACTTCCATAGATATCCATCATTAAAACAATTTCTGCTTGGAAAAGTCTTGTAGCTGCACACAGAGGTTAAGATCTTAGAGAAACTCTCTCCTGTAGCTGCATCCCACTCTGCTGCTGCAGTAATGAGATTCAGCAGGAACTGCACAGCTTTTTTCCGTCTCTCATCATCATAATCAACATGGAACCTATAAAAAACAAAATAAACAGTCAGATTTAGACAGAATGAACTGTAACTTTTTAACTGCAGATTCTTTACATTTGAACTTTCTCTGGTCCCTCACCTGGTTATAATCCTCCTGCTCCCTCCAACTAACTAATATAAATATTACATATGATTTGTCATATCTGGACCTTCACTGATCAGTGTGGGACACATCATGATACCAGACAGCAGACTAACCAGGTTTTTTACCAATTATGAAAAACATTAAGTTTTTAAATCCCTCCAAATTATTTTTTAGATTAATTTCATGGGATATTAATATATGTGTTCCGGGAATTTTGGGATTTCTTTGTAAAAGATGTAGAACTTTCTGTCAATTCACCCTGACCTGAGCTGTGAGACGTAGTTGAGACACTGCAGGAAACTCCTCACTTCACTCTCTTCATCTGACCAGCCTCTCAGCTCTACTGGTTTCTTCTCTGGTTGCATCTTCAGGACTTCTAGGAAGATGGAGGCCTTTCTCTCTGAGAGGTCTATGGTCCAGACTGCAGGAGATGCTGACTGGTAAACTGGCTGTAAAGCTGGAAGGAAACTCCTGCCTGTTTGACTCTCACAGTTCTTCACATGTGAACACAGATCCAGCAGGACATTAGACTTGAACGTCCTTAGATTTTCATTATCAAAACAATTTCCGCTTAGAAAAGTCTTGTAGCTGCACACAGAGGTTAAGATCTTAGAGAAACTCTCTCCTGTAGCTGCATCCCACTCTGTTGCTGCAGTATAGAGATTCAGCAGGAACTGCACGGCTTTTTTCCGTCTCTCATCATCATAATAACCAACACAGAACCTATAAAAGACAAAAGAAACAGTCAGATTTAGACATAATGAACTGTAACTTTTTAACTGCAGATTCTTTACATTTGAACTTTCTCTGGTCCCTCAGCTGGTTATAATCCTCCTGCTCCCTCCAACTAACTAATATAAATATTACATATGATTTGTCATATCTGGACCTTCACTGATCAGTGTGGGACACATGATGATACCAGACAGCAGACTAACCAGGTATTAGTAATTATGAAAAACATTAAGTTTTTAAATCCCTCCGAATTATTTTTTATATTAATTTCATGGGATATTAATAAATGTGTTCCAGACATTTTTGGATTTCTTTGTAAAAGATGTAGAACTTTCTGTCAATTCACACTGACCTGAGCTGTGAGACGTAGTTGAGACACTGCAGGAAACTCCTCACTTCACTCTCTTCATATGACCAGCCTGTCAGCTCTACTGGTCTCTTCTCTGTCTGCATCTTCAGCACTTCTAGGAAGATGGAGGCCTTTCTCTCTGAGAGGTCTATGGTCCAGACTGCAGGAGATGCTGACTGGTAAACTGGCTGTAAAGCTGGAAGGAAACTCCTGCCTGTTTGACTCTCATAGTTCTTCACATGTGAGTACAGATCCAGCAGGAAATAAGACTGGAACTTCCTTAGATGTTCATCTTTAAAACCATCTCCAAGTGGAAAAGTCTTGTAGATGCACACAGAGGTTAAGATCTTAGAGAAACTCTCTCCTGTAGCTGCATCCCACTCTGCTGCTGCAGTATAGAGATTCAGCAGGACCTGCACGGCTTTTTTACGTCTCTCATCATCATAATCAACATGGAACCTATAAAAGACAAAAGAAACAGTCAGATTTAGACAGAATGAACTGTAACTTTTTAACTGCAGATTCTTTACATTTGAACTTTCTCTGGTCCCTCAGCTGGTTATAATCCTCCTGCTCCCTCCAACTAACTAATATAAATATTACATATGATTTGTCATATTTGGACCTTCACTGGTCAGTGTGGGACACATGATGATACCAGACAGCAGACTAACCAGGTATTAGTAATTATGAAAAGCATTAAGTTTTTAAATCCCTCCAAAATTTTTTTCTATATTAATTTCATGTGATATTAATAAATATTGACCACAAAGTGCAGCTGAAATTTATTTCTAATAAAGATTTTCCCAACAGCTTTTGTAATAATGTTTCAATGCAAAACGAAACTGCCAAAAAGTATTCTAATATTCAAATCTTGGTAAAGCCCATTGAGTCCATTTTTGCAAAGATTTGTTGCATTGTCATATGAGCTTCACCTGAGACTAATAATGGATCAATTAGGTCTCAGGTGTGTATAAAAAGAACCCCAGAACACTAGACCTTCACATCAACTGCAACTAGAAGATTCACCCTGAGACTAAAGTGATCCACTGCTGATCCACTGCTGATGTGGCAGACACCTTCAATGTGTCTCAGCGTCAAGTACAGAGGATAAAAAAAAGATTTAAAGACACTGGGATGTTTTTGACAAGCCCAGGTCAGGCAGACTCCGCAAGACAACTGCTCAAGAGGCCCGTTTGGCTCGAAAGTCCAAAGCCAGCATATTCTTCCACTGCAGCAAAGCTCCACGAGACCTGGTCACCTGAAGTCCCTGTGTCAACCAGAACAGTTTGTTGGATTCTGTCTCGAAATAGCCTCCATGGTGGAATCAGTGCCCAGAAGCAGCACTAAACAAAAGACAAATGAAAAACCGTGTGGCATTTACCAAGGCCCACAGCCTGCTAAAATGAAAGACGCTGGAAGAGTGGCTGAAGGTGGATTTTTCAGATTAATCTTCTGATAAATTACACCACAGTTGCCGCAAATATTGCAGGAGACCTACTGGAGCCCGCATGGATCTGAGATTCACCCAGAAATCAGTGAAGTTTGGTGGTGAAAATATCATGGTCTGGGGTTACATCTAGTATGGGGGTGTGTGAGAGATCTGCAGGGTGGAAGGCAACATCAATAGTCTGAAATACTGAGAAATCTTAGCTACAGTGGATTGCAAAAGTATTCGGCCCCCTTGAACTTTTGCATATTTAGTCACATTACAGCCACAAACATGAATCTATTTTATTGGAATTCCACGTGAAAGACCAATACACTTGAGAAGTGGAACATACATGATTCCAAACATTTTTTACTAATTATTAACTGAAAATTGGGGTGTGCATGATTATTCAGCCCCCTTTGTTCTGAGTGCTGTCAGTTGCCCATAGACATGCCTGATGGGTGCTTATGACTAAATAGAGCGCACCTGTGTGTAATCTAATGTCAGTACAAATACAGCTGCTCTGTGATGGCCTCAGAGGTTGTTTAAGAGAATATTGGGAGCAACAACACCATGAAGTCCAAAGAACACACCAGACAGGTCAGGGATAAAGTTATTGAGGAATTTAAAGCAGGCTTAGGCTACAAAACGATTTCCCAAGCCTTGAACATCCCACGGAGCACTGTTCAAGCGATGTTAAAACTGCTGTTCACAAATGCTGCCCCTCTAATCTGACCGTGCTGGACCTGTTTTGCAAGGAAGAATGGGCAAGAATTTCAGTCTCTAGATGTACAAAGCTGGTAGAGACATACCCTAAAAGACTGGCAGCTGTATTTGCAGCAACAAAGTATTGACTCAGGGGACCGAATAATTATGCACACCCCACTTTTCAGTTATTTGTAAAATTGTTTGGAATCATGTATGATTATCATTCCACTTCTCAAATGTACACCACTTTGTATTGGTCTTTCATGTAGAATTCCATTAAAATAGATTCATGTTTGTGGCTGTAATGTGACAAAATGTGGAAAAGTTCAAATGGGCTGAATACTTTTGCAACCCACTGTACCTTTTAAATTCCCAACCATAAAAGAGGCCAAATTCTGCAGCAGGGTGGTGCTCCATCACATAGTTCCATCTCCACATCAAAGTTCCTCAAGGCAAAGAAGATCAAGATGCTCCAGGATTGGCCAGCCCAGTCACCAGACATGAACATCATTGAGCATGTGTGGGGTAGGATGAAAGCGGAAGCATGGAAGACGAAACCAAAGAATATTGATGAACTCTGGGAGGCATCTGAGACTGCTTTTTTTGCTATTCCTGATGACATCAGCAATAAATTAAATGAATCCTTGCCAAACCTGTCAAGACCGCGAGCTGGGTTTTATTAATAAACAAACAATAAACACAAATAAACAATGGCGCGGTGGCCGAAAAGGGAAATAAAATGGGATCAACTAAAACAAACCCGCAGGCGTGTGCCGATTGCCAGAACTCAAAAATACACACATTCACATACGTGCACTAAGGTCCACTAAAATTCACTAGGATGTCGGTGCTCCCAAAGGGGCGGAAATCTCTGGCTTTTATGTGCCGTCAGGATTGGCCACAGGTGATGAGCCCAGCTGCAGTCAATCCTGGCAAAACCGAATGGATGCAGTCCTTCAAGCTCATGGAAGTCAAACAAGATATTGAATTTGTATCTTACAGCACAACATCTTACTTTGCTGACATATTTTTCTATTTACAGTAAATTTGTTCAATTTCTGTATGGGCGACAAAACTTTTGTCTTGCCAAATTTTGACCTTTCTATCTTGTTTAAAAAATAAATCTTTTTTTTTTTCAGTGAAACTAATTCATTTCATTGCATTAAATATAATTTGGTAGGGTTTTAGCTTTTCATATCAGCTATTTCTAACACCAATTGTTTAATTAAAAGTCATGTTAATAGCAGGTGCACATAAGTGACAAGACTTTTGTCATAGACTCTATGTGTTCCCGGCATTTTAGGATTTCTTTGTAAAAGATGTAGAACTTTCTGTCTATTCACACTGACCTGAGCTGTGAGACGTAGTTGAGACACTGCAGAAAACTCCTCACTTCACTCTCTTCATCTGACCAGCCTCTCAGCTCTACTGGTTTCTTCTCTGGTTGCATCTTCAGGACTTCTAGGAAGATGGAGGCCTTTCTCTCTGAGAGGTCTATGGTCCAGACTGCAGGAGATGCTGACTGGTAAACTGGCTGTAAAGCTGGAAGGAAACTCCTGCCTGTTTGACTCTCATAGTTCTTCACGTGTGAGTACAGATCCAGCAGGAAATCAGACTGGAACTTCCTTAGATATCCATCTTTAAAACCATCTCCACGTGGAAAAGTCTTGTAGCTGCACACAGAGGTTAAGATCTTAGAGAAACTCTCTCCTGTAGCTGCATCCCACTCTGCTGCTGCAGTATAGAGATTCAGCAGGACCTGCACGTCTTTTTTCCGTTTCTCATCATCATAACCAACACAGAACCTATAAAACAAAAGAAACAGTCAGATTTAGACAGAATGAACTGTAACTTTTTAACTGTAGATTCTTTACATTTTAACTTTCTCTGGTCCCTAATACCAGGTATTAGTAATTATGAAAAACATTTAAGTTTTTAATCACTCCAAAATCCTTAATCCCATTGTAAAAGATGTAGAACTTTTAAGTCAATTCACACTGACCTGAGCTGTGAGACGTAGTTGAGACACTGCAGGAAACTCCTCACTTCACTCTCTTCATCTGACCAGCCTCTCAGCTCTACTGCTTTCTTCTCTGGTTGCATCTTCAGCACTTCTAGGAAGATGGAGGTCTTTCTCTCTGAGAGGTCTATGGTCCAGACTGCAGGAGCTGCTGACTGGTAAACTGGCTGTAAAGCTGGAAGGAAACTCCTTCCTGTTTGACTCTCATAGTTCTCCACATGTGAGTACAGATCCAGCAGGAAATCAGACTGGAGCTTTGGTTTATAATCATCTCCAAGTGGAAAAGTCTTGTAGCTGCACACAGAGGTTAAGATCTTAGAGAAACTCTCTCCTGTAGCTGCATCCCACTCTGTTGCTGCAATAAAGAGATTCAGCAGGACCTGCAAGTCTTTTTTCCATCTCCCATCATCATAATCAACACTGAACCTATAAAAAAATAAAAAAGAAACAGTCAGATTTAGACAGAATGAACTGTAACTTTTTAACTGTAGATTCTTCACATTTTCCAAAAAAAAATTATAATCCAAATTATTTTTTATATTAATGATATTAATATATGTGTTCTGAGCATTTTAGGATTTTTTTGTAAAAGATGTAGAACTTTCACACTGACCTGAGCTGTGAGACGTAGTTGAGACACTGCAGGAAACTCCTCACTTCACTCTCTTCATCTGACCAGCCTCTCAGCACTACTGGTTTCTTCACTGGTTGCATCTTCAGCACTTCTAGGAAGATGGAGGCCTTTCTCTCTGAGAGGTCTATGGTCCAGACTACAAATAATGTAAAAGAAAATCACCAAATTAGTTGTGTGGGCCATGACACTATTAAGCTCCCTCATTATATAGTAAAGTTTAATTCTATATATTCTATAGAAATGTGGAATGACCTGAAGAGGACACAACACTTCCCCTCACAATCTGACAAATTTGGAACACTTTTGTAGGCAAATATTGCAAAGTCAAAATGATGCCATGCTGATAGACCCAATAAGGCTGAGAGCTGAAATCAAATCAAAATGTGCCTCAATAAAGTATATTTAATTACACAGGTTATAAGTCACATTAAAGCTGGGAAATCTTTGAACTTATTTTCTTTGGTCCCTTGTTTTAAATCACAAAAATCTTGAATTTGAACTGAGGCGTGCACACTTTTTATTCCACTGAAATAGATTATAAAATTATGGCTGCAAATACATCTTACCATATACAGGAATCGCTGTTTCCTCGCTGGGCTCACTGGTGTCTCCTTCTCCATAGACAGCAGTGACTCTGACTCTGTAGCGAGTGTTCTGTGTTTGATTCAGTCTACATTCACATTCACCATTTTTTACTGTCAGGGACGACCATCCCTCCAGCCCAACTTCTTTATATTCCACTGTGTAGTAGAGTACAGGATCACGGTCTTCAGCCTTTAACCAAAAAAAACAGGTAGATTTACTGTCTGAATATGTTACTAAAGGCATTCCAGGTCGAGCTCTGATGACAAGTGTCTGAAATTCAGTGATTCTGCTCAGGTCACTCATGCTGCTGCTGCTCCTCATGCTGTATCTGAGCTGGTACCGTGTTCCTGCATCCAGTCCAGATAAAACAGAAGTGTCTTCAGGACCAGGAACCTCCACAACTCTCCATGTTCCACCACTGAAGGTGCCAGGACCGCACTTCACATCTCTGTATTCAACTCTGTATGTTACAGCTTCTCTCCCTCTGGATTTGTCCATTTTCAGAGTAACGCTGTTCTGTTTAATATGAACAGTTACTGCAGGACCTGGGACTGACCCCAGTTTTACATTACTGCTCACAACCTGACCTGCTTCATACAGAACAACAGTAGAACCAGGAACCGAGGAACCAGGAACAGTTGAAGCAACAAGCACACATTCTCCTCCATACGAACCAGCCACTCTGGATGTAATGAGAGCTTGCAGGTCTGAAGATATCTTCTCAGATAAACCTTCCAGATTTACTGTCTGCTTGAAATGAGGCGTTAAAAGCAAACTCTCATCTTCTGGAAGTGAGAGACACAGAACTCGCTCATTCTGGTGAGTTCTGATGATGGCCTCCAACTCCTCCTGATGTTTAACAATGGAGATGTTTGCTGCTCTGCAGTCATTAAATGCCTTCACTCTGATCTTTTCATAGCTCATCCACTGCTGTAGATACATGGAGCTGAATGGTATCAGGTCATCTCTCTCCAGCAGCTCCCTTAGACCTTCTTCACCAGTCTCCCCCTTCTGTCGAATGGACACTAAAGACTGGGACAGGCTTCTCTGGAGCTCCTGCTGGTGCTGCTGAAGCATCTCAGAAAACTGAGTGATTTTCGGGCTTAATTCAGGAAAACATGTTAGAACACAAGAATTTGAGGGATCTGTTAATATGTTCTGGCATTTTTGAGTCTCCTGTCTCAGATGTTCAAAAAAGTGTTCAGCTTTGTGAAGTAAATCTTGACTGATTTCAGGAGAAAGATGAGCAGATTTCAGGTCAAGGTTTTTTAGAGGGTAGAGCCAGACCTTAAGAGGAACTGGAATACAGGAAAGCTGTGACAGGGATCCAAACACTTCAAGAGCTGAATAAAAATCCATTTCACTCCTGAACCCAGAGACATCTGAATAGAGGGTACAGATATACTGTGAACACTTCATTTTCTCACTGTCAGATAGGTTTGCAGAGGACATGGAAGTCATCTTGTTAATGATCTCCTCCATTTCACCACTGATTTCTCCAGTGAAGTAGCTGTTGTTAAAAACGAAGAAGTTCTGGGTTCCGTACAGCACGGCCAGGACCACATGTGTGGCCTTTTCACACTCAGCTGGTGTGAACTGAGGTCCTCTGTCCACCAGTTTTTGACTGATCATCTGCAACTTGGTTGTAGTCCTGTGGTGCAGAGTGACTCGCTCCTGCTGTACACACTGAGGGGCGTGGTTCAGATAACTGGCAGCTCCTCCCACCTCCACCAATCCTGACACAAAGCTGGCCCTGAGAGGAGTGGCCACGCCTAAAGCCCTGAACCTCTCTGATAGGGAGTCTCCTGATATGGTCTTCACAGTGGTGTCAGGCAGAGGAACAGACAGACACATGGAAGAAATTGTGTCTTCATCCCACAGTTGGGCACCTGCAAAGACAGAAAAGGAAAGATGAGTTTACATTTTAAATCCTTGTGTATTAGTTTCCACAGAGATTTTCCTCTCTGCATAAATGCCCAGTGCTGTGCCAGCTTTTCAGTGTGAACCTGCTTTCATGTGTGAAGAAAACTGAGTGTGGGAGTGATCAGGTCTGCAGTTTCAGTTATTGATGGTTACTGGAGCTGCTTGATCCTGGAGTATAGACAAATTTATTGCACAGGTAGCACCGGTGCGGCTCAAATTTTTTATAAGGTGCACCAGCACAAAAGTTAGGTGCACCAAATTTTTCGATGGCATCACAAAAAAACTGTACTTGTCGGGTTCGGGTCTAAATTTGAAGGCCTGATGAAAACTCTAATCCATGGCTACATCCACCCTGTCTATCTGATGTATCTGGTCCACCACTTCAAATCCCAGCAGCCACTTCCCCATGTCAGGAGCAGCACTTGCCTGCAACACGCACACTTTCAAATGTACAGGAATATCTGGACCATGGCCTATTAGAGGAGAGCCTTCACCATCTCTGATTGGTTTCTAATATATGTTATTGTTGCATGAACCACAGACAGTTTACAGAGAGACTATTTTCCCCCAAATGGCTGGTTGTAATGGTGTGACCTCCAACGTTTTCTGGCACCATTGAGATATTAGGTCGCAATCTAAACCCCTAGGACAGGTCCCACTGAAGAACATTGAGGCCTCATACTACCCTCATCTTTGACCAGAAACATGCAAACCAGTAGCCTGCTAGATTTAGTTGGACTCTGGAATTGCTCCTTACTCCAAGGAGCAGGTACCAGTCCTGCCTTTTTATGAGCCTCGTGACTGTGCTTGGAGACACAGCCAACCTTCTTACAATAACACATATATGTAATAAACCATTATTCACATATTCCTGAAAAAAGGTTGTTCATTTTGTTTGAATACCAGAGAAGAACATCATAAAGCAGTTGAACACCTGAGATATAGGAATCACTGCAGCAGTTATACAGCATCCCAAGCTCTAGAGGGCGACCAAGTGCTGAAACTTCAACACAGTCTGAGGTCCAGTCTAATTAAACAGAAAAACAATAATGAATCATACTTTAAGAATATTTTTAAGAATATTTAAAGAATAATTAATACACACACATCTCATGAAACTATACTTCCAGCTTACCTTGATCAATAGTTCCTGTAAATTCTGTAATTAGTTTTGGCAAATGTGAGTTTGACTTCAATGTCTGCAGTTAAAAAAATAGCATAAAAGAGTTATAATGATCATGGAAAATTCTGAATATCGCTCACAATCAGATAACCATCTATCTTCATTTAACTTACATCTTCTGTGTCTCCTTCCTTTTTCAGTAGAACAGTGTCATGGCCTCTGTGTTCCTGTACTGAACATAATGAACAGATGTGTATCTGGTCTGTCCTGCAGAAGACCTCCAGAGCCCGATGATGCTGTGGACAGAGCCTCTGCTCCAGGTCTCCAGCTGCCTCCACCAACACGTGGCTCTGCAGTGCTGCTACTGTGTAGTGATGTTTCACATGGTTCTCACAGTAGGAGGCAGTGCAGGTCAGACAGGACTTCACAGCTCTGAGCTTCCTTCCAGAGCAGATATCACAGGTCACGTCTTCAGGTCCTGCGTACTGCTGGGCTGGTAGAACAGGACTGTATCGAGCCTGCTGGAGCTTCTGGATCACCTCAGCCAAGGCTGAGTTTGGGTTCAGAGCAGGACGGCTTTTGGATTTCTTCTTACACTGAATACATGAATAATTTCCTGAGATGTCTGGCCTGGCCCAGTAGGTCATAATGCAGGGTCTGCAGTAGTTGTGTCCACAGGGGATGGTGACTGGGTCCTTCAGAACCTCCGTACACACCGAGCACCTGAAGAGTTCCTCTGTCAGTAGACTAGCCTCCAGTTTACTGTAAAGAAATGTATGTTTATAAATGTTATGTGTGAAGTTAATTTCATACCTAAAATCCAAAAGGAAACCTTCTAATAATATAAGCAAAGTTCGTTAAATGTGACGAACGCGTGGAGTGAAAACATTAGGACGCATAGGCTTGACTCAGCACAATGGGTTTTAATGCACACACAAAACATACCTACACAACCCAGACATCTGTCACAACCATGCTGGCATGACGAGGCAGGTGCACGGAGAAGAGGACGAAGAGGTGACGAGAAGACGAGGAAGGAAGGACGTAATCGCTTGACATTACGAAACCGGGGTTTAATTATGAAGTATAAGACAGGGGAGACATCCGATGACACTGGTGAACATGGAACATAACTTTAAAGACCTGACCCCGCATTTGGACGTTTTCACCTGTGTCAAATGTATGAAGCTGCCCTGTTTGTGTCTGTTCGCTGTCAGGTCTTTAAAGTTATGTTCCATGTTCACCAGTGTCATCGGATGTCTCCCATCTTGTACTTCATAATTAAACCCCGGTTTCATGACGTCATGTGACGTCATGTGATTGCGTCCTTCCTTAAATATATTTTTTTAATTAGCCAATTAAAAATGGTAAGGTAACCAGGGAATCACAAGATAAGGCGAACACAAAGAAAAGTCAGAGATAGAAACCGCTGCATCTGCCACAAAGAAAGTGTCTGAGCGACTGTTTCTGCACAGAAGCAGAGACCGCTGCAAGTGGAGCAGTTTATCGATGCGGTGAGAGCGCAGTCAGACACCTCAGGCGAGCACGGCCACTTCATCACTGCCCCACATCACATTTCATAGTGACTAAACTTTTTCTCTTCAACATTGTTTCGGAATTTCTAATTACAATACATATTAGATGATCAAAATGTAAAAAAAAAAAACGATATTGGTCCTAAATACATTGGTATACATCATAATCTGAATGGAATTTCTCTGATATTCCTCATTTGTCTGATCTCTGAATGTTATTGGTCGATCCATCGACTTGTCACTCTTCATGGATGTGATTGTAGGAGCTGGTGACGGTGTTAGGAATGGCCGTGGCCTGAATTATAAAAGGAACACAGATGAACTGCACAAAACTGCAGATTTTTTACTATTCTTCACCATATTTAATACGTCAACTAAAAAACAAACAGCAATTCAACATAGTTTCAGAATTTCTAATTACTTTACTTTATTTTTCAGATGCTTTTATCCAAAGCGATTTACAGGAGGAAGACACCAGCAATAATTACAATAAATATAAGATGATCAAAATGGAAAAAAAAAACAGATATTGGTCCTAAATACATTGGTTTTCTATTAATTACAACAAATTGCGTAATATATAATTGATCAATTTTACATTTTACACTATTAAACTATAATGTATCATAATCTGAATGGAATTACCTCTGACATTCCACATTTGTCTGATCTCTGAATGTTCTTGGTCGATCCATCGACTTGTCACTCTTGATGGATGTGACTGTAGGAGCTGGTGACGGTGTTAGGAATGGCCGTTGCCTGAATTATAAAAAGAACACAGATGAACTGCACAAAACTGCAGATTTTTTACTATTCTTCACCATATTTAATACGTCAACTAAAAACCAAACAGCAATTCAACATAGTTTCAGAATTTCTAATTACTTTACTTTACTTTATTTTGCAGATGCTTTTATCCAAAGCGATTTACAGGAGGAAGACACCAGCAATAAGTACAATAAATATAAGATGATCAAAATAAAAAAAAACAGATATTGGTCCTAAATACATTGGTTTTCTATTAATTACAACAAATTGTAATCCGAGGAGTCCTCACTCACGATCTCTCCTGTATGAGAACTCAGTCAGGCATGTGACAATCCACCGGGTTCTTGGACATAAACCCATACACACTCCACAGACACAAAGGGATAAGACTCCGGATGTCGCGTCGGAAAGTCGCTCTGGATCACGCGGCTCTTTTATGGGGAGGCGGATTAGACGTAACCAGCCGCTAGTTATCCTGTGAGGATCACTATCCGTGCCGAGGGACCCTGGGCAGGGAACGAGTTGAGGAACCCACGACCCAAAACTGATAACAGACACGCCCAGTGCACACTAGGGAATTGGGACTTCGCCAGGCACCCGCGGCTACACATGACACGACACGCCGACACAGACGCACAGTCTAATACTGCAGGGAAGGTGAGCGTGTCGGGGGGCGGAGCTGGCATGGACGTGACAACAGCAGCATAAATCAACAACAATGTAGTATAAGATATTGTATACAGAAAATACCATAAAGTGTAGCTGCAATGTATGGGACAGTTCAGCTGTAAAGATGGGTGACGGCGAGAGGAAATAAACTGTTCCTGTGTCTGCTGGCCCTAGTCTGCCAGCTGGTAAAAAACTCTTGTGTCCAGGGTATGAGGGATCTGTGACGATTTTTCCTGCCTTACATACTTTTGGACAGTAACTGCTGCAGTAAACACTAGTAAGAATCACATTCTTTTACATTATGGTTATGTTTACTGTGTCTATATTTAAGTATTTTCAGCCTCCTCCAGACCAGACAGACCTGACCTGGTCAGGACAATAGTTCACACTGAGGGCTGTAAGTTAAGTTTTGATCGCAGCTAAATTAAATAATTATACTAATTTTTTAAGTTACACCCTCATGTTATAATTTACTTTAATAAATTTTCTGCCTTTAAAAGGACTGAAAGGCACAATGTGGCTTCTCTTTCAACCACAGACTCCTGCGGCCACCTCCTCCAACCACATGAGCTGCAGCACAGGAAGAGCCTGTGGGGACATCACTGTGAGAACGTCACCAGGACCTTCAGTGCCCCTTGCTCCATCACAGGAAGCCTCTTGTTCGTGTGCGCACAACACCGCTGTACAGTTCTTCAATAACAATTATACGATTTCTCCTCCTGAGAAACCTACCACCACCTCAGCAGCACTACAAGGCCGCAGCCCCTCTGCTGCCCAGCTGATGCAGCTGCAGCAGGACAGGACTCGCTGCCTGGGAAAACCATTATTGTACACCTGCAGGAGGTGTGGACGGCCAAAGAGGATGACACTGGTCAAACTTGCATCGCATGTGTGCCACACTGTGAAAGTCTGTGGAGGACGAGCAACAGTTGGACTAAAGGTGCCACAAAAGGACCTGCTGAGATCATTTCAGTGATCCTCTCATTAACACAAGCAAGAATGTTGACGAGCACAAGCCTGGAGATGATTCTGTCATGCTGAAATATTGTTCTTCCTCAGGTAACCGTGGTTACCTGCAAAGATTCAGATGCGGGATCGGGGTGCCACCAGTGCAGAGCTTGCTCAGGAGGCATGTGTGAGTGCATCTGCACACACAGTGAGGAGAAGACTTTTGGAGGACGACCTGATGTGAAAAAGGGCAGCAAAGAAGCCACTTCTCTCCAAGAAAACAAGTACAGACTGGTATTCTGTAAAAAGTACAGGGATTGGACTGGTGAGGACTTGGGGAGGTCTGGAGTAAAGTCATTCTCTCTGATGAAGCCCCATTCCGATTGTTCAGGGCATCGGGAAAAATGATTGTCTGGAGAAGAAAAGATGAGCGCTACCATCAGTCATGTCTCGTGCTAAAAGTAAAGCATCCTGAGACCATTCATTTGTGGGGCTGCTTCTCATCTTCACAATTTAGCCTCAGAACACAGCCATGAATAAACAACGATGCCAAGAACAGACAGATGAGGGATATCAGAGGTTCCGATTATGATACTTTATAGTGTAAAATGTGCTTTTATCAATTATATATTACACAATTTAATGTAAATAATAGAAAACACAGTGTATTTAGGACCTGTTTTTTATTATTATTACACATGATTATTATGTAATATTTTTGTCATTTTAAAAATCAGAAATCTGTTGAATTCATGTTTGTTTTTAGTCGATGTATTATGTTGTGTGTGTTTGCTACGGCTGCACATATTTCTAAATTTGATATACTAAAATTGGATCAATAACAGAGAAAGGAAAAGTACATATAGTGAAAAGTACAACAAATAAACTCCATATTGTCTAAAGGTCAGCTGTTTATGGGTTCATATTAAATAAAACTATTTAAAAAATACATTTTTTGTTTGTTTTTTACGCGAGAGAACTATCCGAATTTAATGACAGACCACGTGACAGCACATGAACTCGCAGGTTTATTTGCTTAAAAACTGTGACTTCGTGTTTGTGAAGTGAAGGCAAATAGTTTAGTTTTTTTATCAGATATGAAATATCGCGATATGTTTTGACGGCCTGTTTTCTGACGTGAAATCACCCTGGAAAATATACACACGCAATATATACAAGTGTATATATTGCGTGTCACGTAATAACTTTAATTTCGCAGTTTATAAATGATTAATCAGTAAAACACTATTAATCTTTAACGTGCGGTATTTTTTTAATTTCCGTACACGATACACGCTGGTCGCCATTTTGGAGAAGTAAATGTTTAACAGTCGGTCAGTAAATCTTCTACTTACTTCATATCCGGCGCAAGACAAGAGAAAACGTGAAGAAACGAAGCAAGAACTAAAGCTGGTGGTTTATAACTATTTACAGGTTTTACCTGTCGTGGTCCGAGCCCTCCATCCCGACACGGAAAGTTAAGTTTCTGTTTCACTTGAACCTGGACTGGTACAGAAGACACACCTGTGATCTGGGATCTGATCGTTTTAAAGGGGCTGCCCAGTTTTTACTAAATAAAACGGCGCATCACGTTAGATGCGAACTTTGTGTTCAACCCGAGGTGATCCAGTAAATGTTTTCATGAAACGTGTTAATATTTCAGTTTATGAAACCTGTAGAGCAAATGTATTAAGTTCAAGTCCAAATTGAACTTTATTGTAATTAAAGCTATATGCGTGTTAGACGGTACATAGTGAAACGAAATAACGTTTATACAACGTTACACGCTGACATAAAGTGACCTTGTGTGACATTAACAACCCCGGATCCATACAGTCCCTGACAAAAGTCTTGTCACTTATCTATTTTTTAGAAACACCTGCTATTAACCTGACTTTTAATTCATCAATTGGTGTTAGAAATAGCTCATTTGAAAAGCTAAAACCCTAACAAATAATGTTTAATGCATTGAAATGAATTAGTTTCACTGAAAATACCCCACACATGCTCAATGATGTTCATGTCTGGTGACTGGGCTGGCCAATCCTGGAGCATCTTGATCTTCATCGCCTTGAGGAACTTTGATGTGATGGAAGTATGTGATGGAGCACCATCCTGCTGCAGAATTTGGCCTCTTTTATGGTTGGGAATATAAAAGGTAGCTAAGATTTCTTGGTATTTCAGACTATTGATGTTGCCTTCGAACCCTGCAGATCTCTCGCACACCCCCATACTGGTTGTAACCCCTATATGATTTTTCCACCACCAAACTTCACTGTTTTCTGGATGAACCCCCATGCGAGCTCCAGTTGGTCCCCTGCAATATTTGTGGTGACTGTGGTGTAATTCAACAGAAGATTCATCTGAAAAATCCACCTTCTGCCACTTTTCCAGCGTCCATCCTTTTAGCAGGCTGTGGACCTTGGCAAATACCACACGTTTTTTCAATTGTCTTTTGTTTAGTGGAGGCTTCTGGGCACTGATTCCACCATGGAGGCCCTTTCGAGTCAGAATACGACAAACTGTTCTGGTTGACACAGGGACTTCAGGTGACCAGGTCTCGTGGAGCTCTGCTGCAGTGGATTTTTGAGCCAACAAACGGTCCTCTGTACTTGATGCTGTACTTGACGCTGAGACATATTGAAGGTGTCTGCCACATCAGCAGTGGATCTGGTCTTCAGCCTCTTGATAGTCTCAGGGTGAATCTTAGGCATGTTTGCAGAGGTCTAGTTGCAGTTGATGTGAAGGTCTAGTGTTCTGGGGTTCATTTTATACTAGTGGTTGGCCGTTATCGGCATTGACGTGCTGCGTTAACATGAGACTCTTATTGGGCGATAAAAACATGCTGCGTTAACGTGAGACTCTTATCGGCGATAAAAAAATTATCGCCGTTAATCTATTCACAAAGTTAAGTTGGGAGCTGGGTCTATACTACGCAAGATATTGTGCCGGAGTTAAATGGTTACACTAGATTTATAAGTATATTTCTTCTTTCTTGTGTCTTTTATTGTCTTATTTCCTAAAGACTTTTATTTTGTTTTTGAGACCCGGTTCAGGTCTCTTGGACACATGACATGAGCTGTGAGAGCTGCGTGGGGTTTGTGTGCAAAAAGTTATTTCTTTCACTTTAATTTATGTACATATTAGGAATATTTTGCATGTGTGTTATTTTGTACATATTTTTTATGTTCTTTTAATACTGTATATTGTAGAGAGAGGTGCAGAAAGACGCGATGTTCTGACGCGACCTTGCTTTTTGTACAGAATACACTTTGCACAGAAAATCTCTTGGGTGGTCAGCTCATCATTTGAGGTTCAAGAAACGAAATCAAAAAGTTACACAACGCAGAAGAAGAACCGCTACGCAATGATGACTTTCACCTTGATATTTTAGCGCGGATGTATACCTAGCCGAATTGCACTATAGGGGGCGAGAACGAGTCTTCGAACTGTGAAATGACCACATCAAACGTGACGTGGTAACATGGATGCTGCTATTTAACTGAATAAACAGTTGGTAAACACAAGTACATCTTATTGAACATAATTTATTTTCATCACCAATTATCATAGTAGAACAGCTTTCTCAAGCAGTTTGTGATGCATTTTGGGAACAGGAGATGAGCCCCTGGTCTAATGCGCCACCTGGCTTGAGAAACCCGTTCTCAAAGACTTACTTTTAGTCATTATTTGGGTAGCACACATATTCTGAATGCCTTCGACAGAATCCAAATGAGCCATTTTAATGTAGATTAATGTAGATTAATGTAGATTAATGTAGAATCTAGATTAATCTAGATTAATTTTGCTTACTATAGATTAATCTATATTAATTCCAAGATTACAGTGAGATTAATCTAGATTAAGAAAATTAATCTATGCCCACCTCTATTTTATACACATCTGAGACCTAATTGATCCATTATTAGTCTCAGGTGACGCTCATATGACAAGGCGATCACACTTATGTCTTTGCAAAAAATGACTCAATGGGCTTTACCAAGATTTGATTATTAGAATACGCTTTGCACTGAAATTTTATTACAAATGCTGTTGGGAATAAAAGGAGCCATTTCTTGTAAAAAAAAATCTTCAGGGCTTGATTTTCATCCATAGAGAGTTTCCTTTGCCTTCACACTTCTCCTGACGGGGATCTCCTGTCCACTGATAGGAGTTTATGAGTGAAATATCTGAATTATTTTAAAGGTTCTGCTGCCACACAGTGGTCAGGCAGAGAAACTGCAGCATTCCAGCATGAACAGGAGAGGAGAGGAGGGTCAGAGTAAAACTGACCAACGTGGAGGATGGATCTGTACAAACACTGCACAGTCCATCAAAGTAAAAAGAATAGAAATCACAGATATGGTTACCAGTGTGTAAAAAACTGAGTCAAGTTTAATTGCCAATATTATTTGAAATAAAAAAAATATTTAAAACGGAGTTAATACAAGACTGTCGACATTCAGGTTACATAGAGAAATGTTCTGCTCCTTCATCACACACATTTACACACATCATCATCAATTCTGTTAATACAGGCACAGATTCTGATATTTATTTTAATGAAATGCTGCTGGTGATGATCATCCTGTGAATAATGTTGGTTTGCTCATAATGTTGATTACATGTGGGATTTTACAGGGCAATAAAAATTAATAATAAAATAACTGTAAACTAATCATCAATAAAATGTCTTAAATTCAACACTTAATTATGACACTAAACTATGCCACTAAAATTTGATTCATAAGCAAACACAAAAAACCACACACAACTTACATTTGTGTAGACATATTTATATGGAATTATATCCATATTGAACATAATAAAATTAGTCATAAAGGTTGCTGCGAAGGTTTCTGCTAGCTGAGATGATGCTGTGGAGTCTCTCAGTCATGCAGTCTGTGATGTTATTGTGGCTCAGGCTGAAAGTAGAAAGATGATGATGATGATGATGAAGATGATATAGTTCAGTATAAGCCCCGCCCCTCTCTAGTCCTCTAGCTGCACTCACTCCAGAACTCATGTCTTCTGCAGGTGGGGCAGCAGCAGCTCCAGGCAGCGGTCAGTCAGCTGGCAGTGGCTGAGGTCCAGTTCTGAAAGCCCTTCAGAATGTTCCAGAAGCAGCGCTATAGATCCACAGGTACCAGTGTCCACAGGGGTGTTTAATTTTTGTAGTATAAAAGACAAAATAAGCACATCTGGGATTCTCTTTTATCCAGTGGTGTTTCATGTGGCTACAAACTCTGAAGAGAAAAATCTATGTAAACCCAGTTAACTCCATAATTAGTATTATAATATTTGAAGTACTGGATGCAGTTAAGGACCGGGACACAACATGCAGTCTGGGTTCGAGTAAAATTGAGTACAATTTTAGTTCCTAAGGTGTGAAACTCATGTAATGACGCTGTGTAAATCGTGAGTAATAACTATTATAAAGTGGTAGTAGCCTAGTGTGTAACACACTCACCTATGAACCAGAAGACCCAGGATCAAATCCCACTTACTACCATCGTGTCCCTGAGGAAGATACTTAACCCTGAGTGTCTCCAGGGGGGGACTGTCCCTGTATCTACCGATTGTAACTCGCTCTGGATAAGGGCGTCTGGTAAATGCTGTAAATATATAATCAAGATAAAAAGTACACTGCATATGATCAGTAATACTGTAACAAGTCAGTTCAGTAAAGAGGGTCTTATCAATCAATACCTTTAATTGAATAACATTACTATAAAATAAAAACAATTATAAAATTATCCAATGTATCTACTTTAATAATACATTATAGGTCAGGTTTAAATGTGTTCAGTAATACTTGTAGATGTGTGATGGGGAGAAAAGAAGGATGTAAACGTATTACTTACAACAACTGTTTCTAATAAACAAAATAGTAGATTATTTAATATTTTAATATAAATACATGACTACACAACTTCAGGTTTCACAATTTAATACTCAGGCCTCTGATTGTATGTCCCCTGAAATACATTTTCATCATAGTCAGTGTGTAACTGACTAACCACAAACTCTTACACTTTTTACACATATTTTACATATAATATATACACAAATTATACACATATTATACACACAAACTATCATTCACACTTTACTGTTATTACATAAACAGAAATGTTCTGCTGGGGATTATGTTCAACATGTTGATGTTATTATAATTACATAATAAGGTAAGATAAGATAAACCTTTATTAGTCCCACAAGTGGGAAATTGCACTTGTCACGGCAGAAAGTGGACAGAAGCAGAAGGTAATAGCAGCAAAAACAGAGGTAATAGCATCACAAAAAAGAACATAAATATGTATCTGTATATATGTACAAATTTCCAATTTAAACAGTTAACAATTTAACAGAATGTGCCAAAGTGTGTGTGTTTGTCTGTATGTGTGGTCAGCTCTTAGGTCTTTGTTATAGAGTCTGACAGCGGTTGGAAGAAAAGACCTTCTGAACCTCTCCTTCCCACACCGTGGGTGCAGTAGCCTGCCACTGAAGGAGCTGCTCAGTGCTGTCAGAGTTTCCTGCATTGGGTGGGAGATGTTGTCCAACAGGGATGACAGCTTAGCCACCATTCTCCTGTCACTCACCACCTCCACTGGGTCCAGAGGGCATCCTAGAACAGAGCTGGCCCTCCGGATCAGCCTGTTCAGCCTCTTCCTGTAGATGCTGCTACCCCAGCAGACCACACCATGAAAGATGTCTGATGCCACTACAGAGTCATAAAAGGTCTTTAGGAGTGGCCCCTGTACTCCAAAAAACCTGAGCCTCCGCAGCAGGTACAGCCTGCTCTGCCCTTTTTTATAAAGTGCATTAGTGTTATGAGTCCAGTCCAGTTTATTGTTCAGGTGAACACCAAGGTACTTGTAGCTCTCCACAGCCTCAATGGCCATTCCCTGGCTGTCCAGTGGTTGCAGTGGAGGATGTTTGTGCCTGCGGAAGTCTACCACCAGCTCTTTGGTTTTTCCAGTGTTGATCTGGAGGTAGTTCTGCTGGCACCAGTCCACAAAGTCCCTTGTCAGTTCCATGTACTCCCTGTCGTCCCCATCAGTGATGACGCCGACTATTGCAGAGTCATCAGAGAACTTCTGCAGGAAGCAATTGGTGGAGTTGTGTGAGAAGTCTGCAGTATAGATTGTGAAGAGGAACGGTGCAAGAACTGTTCCCTGCGGAGCCCCCGTACTGCAGACAACTGTGTCTGACACACAGCCCTGAGTTCACACATACTGTGGTCGGTTAGTGAGGTAGTCCAGGATCCATGTGGCTAGATGAAGGTCCACTCCTGTGTGCTCCAGCTTGTCCCTCAGGATTGTGGGTAAGACGGTGTTGAAAGCACTGGAGAAATCAAAGAACATGATGCTCACAGTGCTCCTAGCGGCCTCCAGGTGAGAGAGGGAACGATGTAGGAGGTGGATGATGGCATCATCCACTCCAATGCCATAACATTATAAATGTTATGTTTATAAAATTATTATACAAATTACAAAATAATAAAGGCATAGAATAAATAGGTATAGATCAATTCTGTCAAGTCTTGAAACTGATAAGATTATGACATTAATATTAGATTTATGAGCATTTGATTTTTTAACCTTGCACCGTGGTCCATGGTCCATTGCTGCTTCTATCAAAAAAGTTACTTGAATCAGAATATTTCAGTACTTCAGAACTGAACTAAGTCAGAACCATGGACAAAAATCAATAAATCATCACTGTGTGCATCTGTCAGACTTGGTCACCAGATCTCTACACGCCTGTCTGTCACAAAAATCTTTTTAGATGTAATCTTGTTGTTGAAGAGCCTGTAGAGACATAAAGAGATGAAGATTAAAACAGTGCAATACACACACACACACACACCTACACACACACACACACACCTGGCAGTGTGAAGGTTGCTGCTAGCTGAGATGATGCTGTAGAGTCTCTCAGTCATGCAGTCTGTGATGTTATTGTAGCTCAGGCTGAAAGTAGAATGATGGTGATGATGATGATGATGATATAGTTCAGTATAAGCCCCACCCCTCTCTAGTCCTCTAGCTGCACTCACTCCAGAACTCGTGTCTTCTGCAGGTGGGGCAGCAGCAGCTCCAGGCAGCGGTCAGTCAGCTGGCAGTGACTGAGGTCCAGTTCTGAAAGCCCTTCAGAATATTCCAGAAGCAGCGCTATAGATTGACAGGCACCGGGGTCCACAGGGGTGTGGCTGAGGTCCACCTCCCTGCCCAGAGCCTGAGAGAGAGACTCCGCCCACTTCACAGACTCCGCCTCCGATCCCCCAGAGAGAAGAGACAGGAAGTGCAGCAGCAGAGCTTTACTACAGCTGAGAGAGAGAAACAGTTTATTAAAGTTCAGAACTTTATACCCTGTTAACCTGGACTTCTCTACTGAAGAGTCAAAACTAAGTATGGAGCTTTTAATTTAACAACTTTAACCTGATTAAATAGCTACAGTACAGAAAGGAGCTGTAATGTGTAACCATAGGTCACAAATGTACTTTCTTGGTAGTAATAATTGTACTTTATTCAGGGTGGAGACTCCTGCTCTACTTTATACTCCTTCAACTGTATTATGGATAATATTTTAATATTTCAGGTACTCAAGGCCAACCGTGTATATAAATTAAATGATTGTATATTATTGAACACAGAAGGTTCCTGTGAATTAACTCAGTAACATAATGTAGTAATATTATGTGTTATAGATCTACTGTATAAAACACATTATGTTCTGTACTACAAAATATATCAAGTATAAGTATATAAATTGAGTATAAGAATATAAGTTGAGATTGTAGCAGGATGAGATTGAAGACTTTCACCTGAGATGGATTTTGAGTAAAATCGGGAAAAACTGCTGCAAACCAGCATCCTCAATCTCACAGTCATGAAGACTGAGCTCCACAGCAACACTGGATCTCTGGATCACCATGGAGACGACCCTGCAGTCTTCATGTCCCAGTACCAGAACCTGTCCATCAGTCGGTCCAGTCAGGTCCACAGCTGAGACGCAGGAGAAATTTAGTCTGTGCTGCAGAGACCGGAGCAGAGCAGCTGCTGCCCCCTGCTGGAGCTCAGAGGAAGAACAGCAGCGGAGCAACTGGAGCAGCAGCTTCCTGTCAACACTGGACACACACACACACACACACACAGATTATTATAATAACACACTGCAGCTTCCTGTCACACACACATAAGATGAGGTCAAAATATACAGAAACCTAAGCAGAGAAACGTTGTAGAGGAGCAGCAGAATGTTCTCCAGCGCCCCCACTGGTATGGAAGACCACAGCAGGCTGAGCTGGACCCCCTCACTGTGCTGTAAGGTGAAGCACAGGGCAGCACAGTCTGCAGCGTCCAGCACCCTGGAGTTCAGGACGATGTTCTTCTCTGACCACTTCAACAGACTGGACACACAGTGGGCAGCACGAGTCTCATAGATCTCTCTCATGATGACCATCAGGAATCTGGGAGGAAGCCTGCGGAGGTACAGAGACTCTCGTCAGTTCTGTGTGGGACTTCAGGACTCTGGACATGTCTAGATGATCAGATTTTACCTCTTGATCATGACCCTGTTGCCATGAGGGAAAATGTCTCTGATGTTCTGAAGGGTCATCTTGTTCCTTCTGAAGTCCAGAGTAATTGGAGGCCCTTTAACCTGCAGTAGATAGTGGATCACCTCCCAGTTGAGGGAGCAGGAAGTGAGGTCACCACCGACCTTCTGCAGGAAGTGCTGAGTCAGCTCCTCTTCCTGGGCTTCATACACCAGCAGAGTCAGCAGCTGGAGACTCTCAGCACTCAGTCTGAGACAGAAGAACATCAGAACGTGACACAGACAGGCCTCTGTAGATGTGTAACCATGAAAATATGAGATAAATAAGAAATCCTTCAGTCTGACCTGATGGTGAGAAGACCCTGGTACATCAACAGACCAGTGACAGACTGAGCCTCAATCTGACATGCAGTCAGGTCCAGACACCGGACAGTCCAGTGTCTGAGGAGGAGAACCAGGCTGCTCAGAACCCTAGACAGGGTCCCCTCTGGCTGGATGAGGAAGAGCTCCTCAATGGTGGCAGAAGAACATCCTCCCTGTGACCTCAGAGCTCTGGTTATTCTAAACAGCATCTTCTTATTCAGTCTGAAACACGAGCAGGAACAAGATGAGTTTGTTCCATTTGTTTGACTTCACAGGATCCGCATGTGTGGTCCTCAGATCTGAAGATCTGAAGGTTACCTGAGCTTGTGAAGTGTGTGGATATGTTTGAAGATCAGTCTGGTCCCTCTGAGAGAGATGTGTTCTGGTTGTAGACTGAGATCCAGTCTGGAGGCTGAAAGGCCCAGAACTCGACCCACAGACCTGCAGCAGTGACTGGATAAATCTCCTCCCAGTGTGAGGGTGAAGCCCATGGCCTGGAGAAGAGGAGTCACCTGCTCCACCTGTCTGGGTCCAACAGCTTTACACACAGCTGGGAAAAACTCATCAGCACCACTAAAAACATAAAAATACATAAAAGAATCAATTTTAATTAAATCGCAATCAAAAATCTGTAATATCAATGTTGGTATTAATGATCACCTGATCTAATTAATATCTTATACATTCATAAATAAAAATTATAAATAAGTCAACTACCAGTCAAAAGTTTGGACGCCCCTACTTGTTTAGGGGTCTGGCATTTTTTACATTACAGAACAGATCTGAACATGCAGGACTATTAAAAATAACATAAAAAATAAAAAAAAATAAACATCATATTTGACCCTGACCTGAGCTGTGAGACGTAGTTGAGACACTGCAGGAAACTCCTCACTTCACTCTCTTCATCTGACCAGCCTCTCAGCTCTACTGGTTTCTTCTCTGTCTGCATCTTCAGCACTTCTAGGAAGATGGAGGCCTTTCTCTCTGAGAGGTCTATGGTCCAGACTGCAGGAGCTGCTGACTGGTAAACTGGCTGTAAAGCTGGAAGGAAACTCCTGCCTGTTTGACTCTCATAGTTCTTCACATGTGAACACAGATCCAGCAGGAAATTAGGCAGGTACACTACTTCATCACCACCTAAACCTTCCTCTTCAAAGGGAAAAGTGCTGAAGCTCCACAAAGACATAAATAGTTTACAGAAACTCTCTCCTGTAGCTACATCCCACTCTGCTGCTGCAGTAATGAGATTCAGCAGGAACTGCTGGGCTTCTATGGGTTTCTTAACAAAATCATCCAAATCTTCATAATTAACAGAAAACCTAGAAAAAAAACGAAAGACACAGTCAGATTTGCACAGAATGAATTGTGACTTTTTATCTAAAGGTACCAAGGGGGTCAATAATATATTATAATTGTCACGATCCGGTCCGGAAGGGGTTACTCCGGTCCGGGATCCAGACCGGAATCAATACATGCTGATCATCCAATAATCACTCATATTCCCGATTCACTCGACACACCTGTACACACCCTAACGACTGCTTTTCTGGGACCCACTTCAAGAGACGTTGGTAGAACCTTTACGGTCTTGCATTCCTTTCGTTGTATTTCATAAACTGACTGTTTTGCTGCTCCTAGGTCCATCACTTAGCTCCATTTTATCACAGAAGATAGGACCAATGTTAAGATAAACCCCGCAGATGTCCCACTGCCCACCGGCAGCACCTCAGAGCTCCAGCAGGTGTCAACATCTCTGGCTGCCATTCGTAAGAAGAATCGAGCAACCCAACAACTCATTCCAGCCTTTTATGTATAGTCTGTTCTTCCTGAGGTGCTGTAAGATGGTGGAAGTGGGTAGGGAGGTCAGAGGACAATATGAGAATGTAACATGAGACCATGGGGCAGTGGTGGCCTAGCGGTTAAGGAAGCGGCCCCGTAATCAGAAGGTTGCCGGTTCGAATCCCGATCCACCAAGGTGCCACTGAGATGCCACTGAGCAAAGCACCGTCCCCACACACTGCTCCCCGGGCGCCTGTCATGGCTGCCCACTGCTCACTCAGGGTGATGGGTTAAATGCAGAGGACAAATTTCACTGTGTGCACCGTGTGCTGTGCTGTATCACATGTGACAATCACTTCACTTTATTACTTTATTATTTTAAATTGTTCCCCTGTGCTTTCTTTTTCAAGAAGCTTGCCCCTGCAGACAGAAATTACAATTTTGGTCTGCCCGAGGAGATCCTGCCCCTAATTCACTTGACAAGTATGGAGGGCTCTTTTCCGGAGCCTAGGAGTGCAGATGAGCCTGACCTCTGGCTATCTTCAAAACTAATAGACAGGCGTGGAGGACAAACCAAGAGCTGGGAGTGTACAGCCAGATGAACCTGATAGTCTATGCGCTACCTGCCCTGGGTAGAGTACACCCAGAACTCCCTGAGGAGTTCCCTAATACCATTTTAGTGTGTCCTGGGTCTTCAGCCACCTCTGTTCCCATGGGATGCAGTGATGTCCCGCTCCACCCTTGATGCTGCACACCCCATACACACTCACACCCAGTTACCATCACCTGAAATCTAATAGTCCAACACTCACTCAACACACCCACTTCACAAGAAACACTAATCGCTCCTCTACAAAGGGCATTTTAGTGTTTCTTTGTAGAAAAAGCAGAACGTTTTGTCTTATCACACACTGACCTGAGCTGTGAGACGTAGTTGAGACACTGCAGGAAACTCCTCACTTCACTCTCTTCATCTGACCAGCCTCTCAGCTCTACTGGTTTCTTCTCTGGTTGCATCTTCAGCACTTCTAGGAAGATGGAGGCCTTTCTCTCTGAGAGGTCTATGGTCCAGACTGCAGGAGCTGCTGACTGGTAAACTGGCTGTAAAGCTGGAAGGAAACTCCTGCCTGTTTCACTCTCACAGGTCTTCACATGTGAATACAGATCCAGCAGGAAATCTGACAACTCCATAAAATAAACAGCATCTTCTCCAAACGGAAAATTGCTGAAGCTCCACAAAGACATTAATCGTTTACAGAAACTCTCTCCTGTAGCTTCATCACACTTAACTGCTGCAATAATGAGATTCAGCAAAACTTTTTGGGCTTCTGTGTGTCTTTTATCAAACTCATCCATATCAACAAAATCAACAAAAAACCTATGAAAGAACAAAAGAAACAGTCAGATTTAGACAGAATGAACTGTAACATTTTAACTGTAGATTCTTTACATTTTACTTTTACATTCCTTACTTTCTCTGGTCCGTCACCTGTCTTAACGTTTTGTCTTATCACACACTGACCTGAGCTGTGAGACGTAGTTGAGACACTGCAGGAAACTCCTCACTTCACTCTCTTCATCTGACCAGCCTCTCAGCTTTACTGGTTTCTTCACTGTCTGCATCTTCAGCACTTCTAGGAAGATGGAGGTCTTTCTCTCTGAGAGGTCTATGGTCCAGACTGCAGGAGATGCTGACTGGTAAACTGGCTGTAAAGCTGGAAGGAAACTCCCTCCTGTTTGACTCTCATAGTTCTTCACATGTGAACACAGATCCAGCAGAAATGATGATCTATCCCTGCAGTATTTATGAAACAGAACCATCAGGGTCTCTACTGTTGTCTTTATGGTTTCTGTCTGACAGAGAGCTGCCTGTAGACACAGATTCAGCAGGAACATCTTCACTCTCTTCTCCTGTTCCACAGAGCAGGTAAAGTACTGTAGAGTAAATCTGAAGAAACAATAAAATTGAATAACATGGGTTCCCTGTTAGATACAGACAGTGTTAAATTCACCCTAGTTAGGATGTCCTAGTTAGGGTACCGGGCCACTGTAGCACCAATATACCACTTTTACCACATATTTCAGTATCAGTCGTACGATGTCACCGTCTGCCGCTGCTTCTGTTTGTTTTTCTCCGAGACACAGAATCAAGCCAACAGACTACTGGCAGACCCCAATGAAGAGACCAGCAAATAAATCCTGGTTCCTGACAACTGCTAAACGACGACTCAGCATGAAACAAACCAGATGGTCACCACAGCCACCACCACCGTTACAACTACAGCTTCAGGGATCTTCAAATGGACCTGTAGCATCATCTAGATCATGGCACTGGACTACATTCTGGACTTCTCCAACCCTACAACTGTAGGACTTTTTTTTCTTATTGGACAAACCCTGCACTGACACCATTTGCAGGTTCACTCTACCCTGGAAGGGAGTCCCTCTCTGTATCACTCCTTCCCAACGTCTCTTCCTTTCTTTTTTTTCTCTCTCCTAGAGTTTTTTTTGTGTGGAGTTTTTCCTTGTGTGCAGAAGGGTCAAGTGTGGGCCGTCGGGACCGCCTACTCTCTTTGTCTTCCCCAGATGGGAGGCACCGGGGGCATGACGTCAGAAACAACAGGTTCTAGTTGGTCTGAGAAAGTTTCCTGTAGGCCAGGTGTTCACATGTGGGGAAGGGACTGGACTTTCTTTCTCAGCTGTTTTTCCATCTTTTCCAGTCTTTTCTCTCCTCCCATTTTTCTCCTGGATCAGGTGATGTCTCTGAGAATTGGTTATGGCTGTGCTGTCCTTTTGTCTTTTTCTCCTGTCTTTCATTTTGGTTTTCTCTGTAACATTGGTACCTTTTTACATACAATAATCACATGTAACTACAATAATAATTTACTGGTGTTAATAAATTAGAAACCGTTCATCTTTTAACCTCTATTGTGCCATGCCTCTTTCTGCCAGGAAACATCAAGCGGTTTGAAGTGGTTTGAATACAGTGCTTTTGTGTGTAGAGAGAGAGAGAGTTTTTTTACTCTGTTCTCCCCGGTTTTTACAGGGTGTCAACTGTAGGGCCTGTAAAAGCCCATTGAGACATACTGTATGTGATTATGGGGTATATAAGAAATAAATGTTGTTGGTGATGTTGATGATGAAGGCGCCTCTCCATGTAAGTCTTCAGGGGTGGCAAGGAAAGGAATGCAGCCCCAAAGCCAAAGAACTGAAAGACTTTGACACATAGGCAAGATTTCGGCACAACCTTAGTATCACTATACACAAACTCCATACACATTTGGTGAATGGAGAGAGCCTGGAGGTCACCCCATTAATGCCAACCTTGGCATCACTACATCAATACCAACATGACAAGCTGAAATAGATCAAAACGAGGTGGGCTTGTCTGACACTTCAAAAATTACAAAGTAGAGTACATACCCGAGGTGTGACATGTATTTGAGACACTGCAGGAAACTCCTAGAGCCTCTCAGCTCTACTGGTTTCTTCTCTGTTTGAAACTTCAGCATTTGTATGAAGATGGAGGTCGTTCTCTCTGAGAGGTCTATGGTCCAAAGTGCAGATGCTGGCTGGTAAACTGGCTGTAAAGCCGGAAGGAAACTCTTCATGAGGCTGGAATAAAGATCCATCAAAAATAGCCCCATTTCTGCAGGAGCTTTGTGGCTGCTGTGGAGTCCATATAGAATCCGAAAGAAGAACTCAGCACCCAGCACACAAAGATCTTGATGAAGTGACTTCAGTCTGAGGTTTTGGTCTTCAAGAGGTAAATTTAGCCTGAAAGATAAAATGCATAAAGGAATGTATAATCTATTTTAAATCTGTGACCAAATGAAATTTGACCTTGGACTAAAGTACATGTCAGCATTTACTTACCTGATAGAGTGTATGTGTGGAAATTCAGAGAAAATGACGGTCCAGAGGGCCTTGCTGAGATGATGTGTGGTTGTATCCCAGTGCATGCAGAGGTTGATCTTGCCTGGACTCCTTCTCAGGATGCCTCCTGCATTCTTAAAGATGGTCGGCTGCTCCCCTACGGGGAGGTGCAGCTCATTTCCACATGCAGCCAGTAGGCCTGTGAAATCTCTAGGATCTTCTGAACTCAACACATGCAGCCACACATGACAGAGGGTAGAAGCTGAGCTGGAAACGTCCACAGAAGAAGATATGGAAAAAACATGAAGGGTTAAGGACCTCGCAGTTTAAACCATAGCAGTCAGTCATTAGCAGTTGGGCTGACACTTGACCATTTGACCGGCTTCCAATATATCAACTTCTTCACTTGCTGCCTTCACATTAGTATTTTAGTAATCTTCACATCAGTATTTTAAACAGACTTTGAGAAGGTCTGGATTCCTCTACATAATGCATCTACATGAGAAGAGAAATGAAATCAGATGGAACTTCCATACCTGAAATGCTGTGAACACCCCAGAATCATCTTTACTCCTGGGTCTGAAATCCTGCACTTTTTCAACTCCAGATGAACCTTCTGCTCCTTGGATTGGCTGATCACATAGGCAAGTGTACAACACTGATGTGGATCAAGATGGGATCCACTCAGGTCAAGATGCCATTTCAGTCTCTCTAAGAACTGGAGACAAGCCTCTGGGGACTGGGATTCATACAGACACTGACAATGGAAGAGAAGATCTTCATCATCAGCAATGTTCGAAAGTTCTTCCTCCTCAGATTTCTCAAAATGTTGGTCTCCTTCAGGCTCAAATAACAACCTCAAGAGCTTCTCATGGAAACAGTCAGATGCCAGTTGGATTTGTGTCTTTGGAACCAGACCCTTCAGTAGTGGGATATTCCTCTCGGACATGAATCCACACAGGAAGGGGATTGTGTACTTCAGGTGCTTTCCCTCTTCGGTCCAACATTTCTGGAGAAAAGCATCAATTTCTGCTGGATGGCACAGGAGCCACAGGGCACCAAAGAAGTCTTGCATGGAGCTGTTGAGAAAAGCAGAGTGGTTCCTCACAGAGGTGGGCGTGTCCATTACGCTGAGAGACTTCAGAAAATGACACTGGATGCCAGACGCCTCGTGGTCTCGTATATCTAAGGTTTTTTGCAAAGTTGCATTCCGGGCAATTTCAGCCAAAGACAATATCTGCTCACCATGTTTCCTGATCCATCCATCAATATTTCTCATGCTGACATTTTCACATTTCATAATGATCTGTCGGAAGATGTGCAGATGGATCTCAGTTACATTCCAGGATCTATCAGCTTTACGGCTGAGGAATGAAATGCACGCGGCCACCATGAATGCATGCAGTGGGACATGGCAGAGACTGAAGAGCTCCAGATGTTCCACCACACTGGCCACTGCATCAGGCTGATCACTTAGCTTCTCCGTTAGGTAGGTCCTGATGGACTCCTCACTGAAGCCCTGGACATGAACCACGTGGGGATCGATTCTTTCAGAGAGATCAAACAGTTGCTCAGGTCTGCAGGTTATCACAATCCTAGCGTCCTCCAAAATGCTCTTTGTTATTATTTTTTCTAACAGGGGGTGCAGAAGAACATCTGTCAGTCCATCAAATATGATGGTGACATTTTCAGAGTGCTCCGTGATATCTTCATACACTTCTTCTCTGCTTTCACGTGGCTCTACATATGAATCAAACAGAGACTCCAGTCGCGCTGGAGCTGAGGTGGAGAAGAGACGATCGTCCAGGTAAAACAGGTAATCCAGACCTCCGTTCTGTCTTTCACACCACAGATGCAGCATTTGATGAGTAACTGTGCTCTTCCCTATTCCAGGTTTTCCTACCAGCACAATTAGATTCTTCTCACCCCACAGCAGGTCTTCAGGGGAGAGTTGTCCTTGTGCCTTTGGTATGAAGGATTTGAGTTTTTTGGGCCGGGATTTCTTGTATTTTTTGCTCTTGGTTTGAATTTTTGATGTGACTGAGTTGTGATCTGTGTCTGGGTCTAATACCAGAGGCGTGTAACAGAAAGCTTCTGGCGCCGCATCTCCTCCGAGACACTTCTTCTGTCTCACTGATGCCTGGAGGATCTTCTGCGCTTCTGTTCTCAGCTGTTTCTGGTACTCCTGGCAGGCTTTGGAGCCTGAAAGTGAGGAACAAGATAAACTGGATCGAAAAGTAAAAGTATTATCTGTAGTACTAGTCTTACAGATAGAAATAATAATAATATTCATCACTTGCAAACGAATAAAATAAAAATAAATTAATTGCTTTGATGTTAATCTGTTCTCGGATCTGTTAATAAAACTAAAAGTACAAAATCAAGAACAAATCCAGTATTTTCATGGCACATAAACAGCTGTTTTAAGATATTGAGAAACAATGGTGAAATAAGACAATTTACCAAGTGAAGGTTCCATCTCCTGGTCTTCTGTGAAGGGGAAGCAGCTGATCCAGTGATGTAAATCTTTCTGCTGGCCTGTGGGCTTTGGTAATGTTCTCTGCCTTGTGGTGTTAAGGACCCTCAGGAGCTCATAACAGGCTTTATTCCCTTTTCTAGTTACAAAGTCCATGATTTTCCTGTTTTTTTCAAATGTCTTGGGCTCCTCATTAATTTCAGTGCATTGATGGAGGTTCAAAACCTCTTTTTCACGAAGCTTCTCCACGATAAGGGGCTGGTTCTTAAGCTGCTCCACCAAGATGACCCGGGCATTTTTAATGTATTCCACAGCAGACTGCTGTGTGCAGGCCATCACAGCTCCACTGCTGAGAAGACCTGAGGAGCACGAGGAACATGAGGAAGCAGGTCGAAAAACCAGCTGGTTACATGTATGATCAACACTGAATTATCTAAATACAAATTCATCACCACAAAGAATATTTCTTATTCACTGTTGTCACTGTTAATTCTCATTAATCGTATTCAGCTCCATCTTTGATAATTAAGTGTATTGATCACCCATGTTACACCTCTTCTCACCTCTGTCCACTGGCTCCCGGTAGCTGCTCGCATTGAGTTCAAATCCTTGATGCTGCCTACAGGGCTGTAAATGGAACTGCGCCCTCCTACATCAACACAATACTACCTAGCTACACTCCTGCACGCTCTCTCAGATCGGCAAACGAAAGGAGACTAAAAATTCCTTCTTCACTGGGTCTCCGATTCCAATTATCTCTGTTCTCCGTTGTTGTCCCTGGCTGGTGGAACAACCTGCCCTCCTCCACACGACTAGCCGAGACTATCACCACTTTTAAGAAGCAGGTGAAAACCCTCTTGTTCAAAAAATATTACAGACAAATCTAACACTTACACACGCACATGCGTACACATTGCACAAACAATACAAAAATGTATAAATACATTATAATTTTTCTTCGTCTAGCACCTAACAATCTCTGAGCATGCTCTTCACTGATAAGTCTGAGCCTTATCAGGGCTCTTAGTTTGTAAACTCAATATTCTATAGAAATCGAACGAGAATTGCAGGTGTCTTCCTCTTGTAAGTCGCTTTGGATAAAAGCGTCTGCTAAATAAAGTAAAGTAAAGTAAAGTAAAGTAAAGTAAAGTGATCACCTTATTGGTGATCGTGGGGTGTTTTCTCCATCTCATGTGTTGTGCGACGCCACCTGTTACTCTGAAAACAGAGTTTATGTCAAGTTCTGTAAAGCCAGCTTCTCTACTGCAACCAAAACCAAGGCCGCTTGTTTTGGTAATTTCTGTCCTCCTGTCTCTATCTGTCTCTTGTCTGTCCTCCTGTCTCTGTCTGTCTGTCCTCCTGTCTCTATATGTCGCTTGTCATTCCACCTGTCTCTATCTGTCCTCCTGCCTCTGTCTGTCTGTCTGTCCTCCTGTCTCTAGTCTGTCCTCCTGCCTCTGTTTGTCTGTCTGCCTGCTTCTGTCTCTTGTTTGTCCGCTTATCTTTTGTCTGTCCTCCTGTCTCTGTCAGCCTGTCTGTGTCTGTCTGTCTGCTTTTTTGATTATTTCTGTCCTCCTGTCTCAATCTGTCTCTGTCTGTCCTCCTGCCTCTGTCTGTCTGTCCTCCTGTCTCTGTCTGTCTGTCCTGTCTCTGTCTCTCTTCTTAGTCCCTACGCGGTAAAACGAAACCGAAAGTAACGTCTATTCCAACACGCAGAAGAATGACCGGCGTGTTTTTAACCGCGATAACAGTTAAAAATAAAAGATATATATAAAATAAATGTAAATATGTAAAATATATTTGTCGGGTGAAGCTCAGTTTGAACCCGTGTTGTTTAATCCAGAACCGCGGTGGAAGTGGCGAGTTTTTAATGCACCTTCATGATGCAGGAACTGCTCCACTAAAACTTCCTCTTTTCACCATAAACTGTCACTAAACTTTACTGTGACGCGAACGTGACAGTTTTGTCGTTTTAACGCAGCTCAGAACTTCCCGAGTTGAGAAATAAACGAGACGAACCTGCAGCAGACGAGGCGCCTGCTGGATGAAGCAGGAAACAGGAAGCAGGAAGAAGCAGGAAATTCACACATGAAACCACAGCTACAGACCACTGGACATCTGGACATAAGACACCTGGACATCTAAGACATCAGACGCATGGACATCTGGACACAAGACTTCTGGATATCTCGACATCAGTTCTCTGGATATCTGGACAAAAGACCTCTAGACATCTTGACATCTATGACATCAGACCTCTAAAAATCTGAACATAAGACCTCTGGACATCTCGAAATCATAGCACTGGACATCTGGACATCAGACCACTGGATATCTGGACACAAGACCTCTGGAAATCTCGACCTCTGGACATCTCGACATCTGGACATAAGACCTCTGGACCTCAGACACCTGGACATCAGACCACTGGACATCTGGACACCAGACCACTGGACAGCCGGACATCAGACCTCTGGACATCCGGATTTCAGACCACTGGACATCTGGACACAAAACCTCTGGACATCTCGACATCTGGACATCAGACCACTGGACATCTGAACATATGACTTCTGGACATCATACACCTGGACATTTTGACATCAGACCTCTGGACATCTCAACATCTGGACATCAAACCACTGGACATCTTGACCACTGGACCTCTGGACATCAGACCTCTGGACACCAAGCTGACAGAGGGAATCTTGCAGCAGGAGCTGGAGAGATGATGGCAGCAGGTTCCAGCAGGAGTTCCAGACTTCACCTAGAACCCCTCACAACATTCACCTATGAGGCCACGTCCTCTAGGCCACATATCAAGAAAAGCTCGTACATGCACCAAATATTCTTCAAAAATGTCCTGTGTGATGTGCACCAGAAACTATGTGAATGTGTGCGCTGCAGAAGTAGTAAAGTGGTGAATATATATGATATATATTCAGATATCATATTTATATTTGTGTGGTTTATATTTCAGATTTATATTTGTTTGCTTTTGGTTTTGAGTTTAAGATTCACCAGAAAATGTCCAGGAACGTCACAGTAATGTTACAGAAAACATATAAAATAATTTTAGAAATTCATGTATAAAACACATTTTTTTGTTATAATTCTGGGTGGTGAATAATTCAGTTACCGCTTGCATATCCAGATGTATGAAATATTAACATGAATTGTATTTATTATAAATGTATGCCTGTAAGAGGGCGTGTCAGGCTGCTTTTATGAATAATTACTGATGATAGTAGAGTAATAAATGATGTCAGTAGAGTAACAGTAGAGTCCTGTGCTGGACAAACCACTGTCCTGTCCTGTCACCAACATGCAGAGTTTTCTTGGCTGATGGTCCCTCCTCCTGTCCCCAATGCAGCTTCATAATGTGGCCTGGGGGCGGGGTTCGAGAGGAAGTGAAATTGATGTCACGTGATGAATTCTGGGTAACTGTCCGTTTTTAGTCCTCAGTGGTGGCCTAGCGGATAAGGGACCCCAAACCGCCAAGGTGCCACTGAGGTCCCCTTGATGGAGGTATCGTCCCCACACACACTGCTCCCCAGGCACCTGTCATGGCTACCCACTGTCACCAAGGACACATTTCACCGTGTCACAGTGTCATTGTGTGCTGTGCTGTGTTTCACAATGACAATCACTTCACTTTCACCATAAGTCTTACTTGGCAGACGAGTTGTCAAACACATGGAATTCTTAATAATTTACAATATATCACATGCTTCTGAATCAATTAACACTTTAATTTCTAAGCACATATTTGGGCTCAACTCAGCGTCCAGTGTAAATCCTCAGCTGTGACAAACTCCCACAATCCTGAACATGCAGACGAGGATTGTTTCTGCGCTGCAGCATTTTATCTACATAACAACATCATCACTTACATAATATCACATTTTACTGTTACTACATGCACACATTTCCTCTTATTCAAATGAGTCGTGTGAAATATGTTAATCTGCTCATAATATTGATCAAATTTGTAATGGGATTGTGCAGGATATTAAAAAAAGTAAATTAAATCAAAAATAAAACTCATAATCAGTTTTTTTAAATATTTTAAAAAGTCAATGATAAGAATATGACACTAGAATTATATTTATAAGCAAACACAAACACACAACTTCATTTTCATTCCCGTTTTTATGGACATAAAGAAGGTTTGTTGAAAGGTCCTGTGACCCCATAACGTGTCTTGTCAGGTGTCCACGTCCCTTTATGAATAAACAATGATGAGACCAGGAGGAAAAAGTTTTATTGAACACATGGATGCATCCGGAAGCCTCTCCCCTGAAGGACTCTGCGAGCTTATGTCTCTACTTTCTTTTATGGTGTCCTGTTATCTCTACAAGATGTCCTCTCCTCTGTCACCTGAATGCGGAGGGACAAGACATTCTGGAGCGCTTCTCACATAACATCATAATACAAAGAATACTGAGCATAAGAACAATACAGAATTACTCAAAATCATGAGAGGATCAAAGCATAAGATCAACATCAGCATAATCATAGTGATTTTTATCACCCTCGACGTGTACTGTGTTGTAGGAGTGGGAGTAGCCCAGTGGGTAACTGTTAAAATAATTTTCCAGTTCACTCACTGGACCAAGTTGATTAAGCTTTTATTCTAGTACAGCAACAGACAGTCTGTTCCTTTTTTACAGTAGATATGACAGTAGAGAAAGTGAAGTGATTGTCACTGTGATATACTGCAGCACAGCACATGGTGACACAACAAAATGTGTCCTCTGCTTTTAACCATCACCCTTAGTGAGCAGCAAATCGGGATTCGAACCACCAACCTTCTGATTTCGGGGCTGCTTCCTTAACCGCTAGGTCACCACTGGCCCTGTGGTTACTAACCCTTGTGGTTAGTGTGTATTATTAGTGAGTAATAATGGGTGTTTGATTGTGGACAAGTTCAGTTGTATCTATGAGTGACCTTCAGTGTCGCCTGTCTGCCAGACAACACCGTCTACACTCTTCATAAGTTCAGGCAGAAGCAGACATGATTAATGTGACCCTCATAACCAGTTATTTAATAATGTATATATCTTGTTTAAAGAAATATAATGAATATAAATGTAAAACAGTCAAATGAATTTCCTTAATATATGAATAAATAAATTGAGTTACCATACTTAAAATTAATTTACAAATGAATAAAGGATAACATTTTTCTAACAGTAACAAACCCCCCTATAAAACAAAAGACCACAAAGTCCCAGGTTCAAACCTCACTTACTACCATTGTGTCCCTGATCAAGATGCTTAAATCCCTGAGTGTCCCCAGGGGGACTGTCCCTGTCACTACTGATTGTAAGGCGCTCTGGATAAATGCTGTGAATGTAGAATGTAACTGTTTATCAGGAGGCAGGAGATGGGACACAGTCACAGGGGCAGAACTGTCCAGAAAAAAGTGAATAAATCATCACTGTGTGCGTCTGTCAGACTTGGTCACCAGATCTCTACACGCCTGTCTGTCACTAGAAGCTTTTTATCTTTGATCTTGTTGTTGAAGAGCCTGTAGAGACATGAAGAGGTGAAGATTAAAACAGTGTAATACACACACACACACACACACCTACACACACACACACCAACACACACACACACACACACACACACACACACACACACCTGACAGTGTGAAGGTTGCTGCTAGCTGAGATGATGCTGTAGAGTCTCTCAGTCATGCAGTCTGTGATGTTATTGTGGCTCAGGCTGAAAGTAGAAAGATGATGATGATGATGATGATGATGATATAGTTCAGTATAAGCCCCGCCCCTCTCTACTCCTCTAGCTGCACTCACTCCAGAACTCGTGTCTTCTGCAGGTGGGGCAGCAGCAGCTCCAGGCAGCGGTCAGTCAGCTGGCAGTGGCTGAGGTCCAGTTCTGAAAGCCCTTCAGAATATTCCAGAAGCAGCGCTATAGATCCACACACACCGGGGTCCACAGGGGTTTGGCTGAGGTCCACCTCCCCGCCCAGAGCCTGAGAGAGAGACTCCGCACACTTCACAGACTCCGCCTCCGATCCCCCAGAGAGAAGAGACAGGAAGTGCAGCAGCAGAGCTTTACTACAGCTGAGAGAGAGAAACAGTTTATTAAAGTTCAGAACTTTATACCCTGTTAACCTGGACTTCTCTACTGAAGAGTCAAAACTAAGTATGGAGCTTTTAATTTAACAACTTTAACCTGATTAAATTGCTGCAATACAGAAAGGAGCTGTAATGTGTAACCATAGGTCACAAATGTACTTTCTTGGAAGTTATAATTATACTTTATTCAGGGTGGAGACTCCTGCTCTACTTTATACTCCTTCAACTGTATTATGGATAATATTTTAATATTTCAGGTACTCAAGGCCAACCGTGTATATAAATTAAATGATTGTATATTATTGAACACAGAAGGTTCCTGTGAATTAACTCAGTAACATAATGTAGTAATATTATGTGTTATAGATCTACTGTATAAAACACATTATGTTCTGTACTACAAAATATATCAAGTATAAGTATATAAATTGAGTATAAGAATATAAGTTGAGATTGTAGCAGGATGAGATTTAAGACTTTCACCTGAGACAGATTTTATGTAAAATCGGGAAAAACTGCTGCAAACCAGCATCCTCAATCTCACAGTCATGAAGACTGAGCTCCACAGCAACACTGGATCTCTGGATCACCATGGAGACGACCATGCAGTCTTCATGTCCCAGTACCAGAACCTGTCCATCAGTCGGTCCAGTCAGGTCCACAGCTGAGTCGCAGGAGAAATTTAGTCTGTGCTGCAGAGACCGGAGCAGAGCAGCTGCTGCCCCCTGCTGGAGCTCAGAGGAAAAACAGCAGTGGAGCAACCGGAGCAGCAGCTTCCTGTCAACACTGGACACACACACACACACACACAGATTATTATAATAACACAATGGAGGAGCAGCAGCTTCCTGTCAACACTGGACACACACACACACACACACACACAGATTATTAAAATAACACACTGCAGCAGCAGCAGCTTCCTGTCAACACTGGACACACACACAAGATGAGTTAAAAAGATACAGAAACCTAAGCAGGGAAACGTTGTTGAGCAGCAGCAGAATGTTCTCCAGCGCCCCCTCTGGTATGGAGGACCACAGCAGGCTGAGCTGGACCCCCTCACTGTGCTGTAAGGTGAAGCACAGGGCAGCACAGTCTGCAGCGTCCTGCACCCTGGAGTTCAGGACGATGTTCTTCTCTGACCACTTCAACAGACTGGACACACAGTGGGCAGCACGAGTCTCATAGATCTCTCTCATGATGACCATCAGGAATCTGGGAGGAAGCCTGTGGAGGTACAGAGACTCTCGTCAGTTCTGTGTGGGACTTCAGGACTCTGGAGATGTCCGGAGGATCAGATTTACCTCTTGATCATGACCCTGTTGCCATGAGGGAAAATGTCTCTGATGTTCTGAAGGGTCATCTTGTTCCTTCTAAAGTCCACAGTAATTGGAGGCCCTTTAACCTGCAGTAGATAGTGGATCACCTCCCAGTTGAGGGAGCAGGAAGTGAGGTCACCACTGACCTTCTGCAGGAAGTGCTGAGTCAGTTCCTCTTCATGGGCTTCATACACCAGTAGAGTCAGCAGCTGGAGACTCTCAGCACTCAGTCTGAGACAGAAGAACATCAGAACGTGACACAGACACGCCTCTGTAGATGTGTAACCATGAAAATATGAGATAAATATGAAATCCTTCAGTCTGACCTGATGGTGAGAAGACCCTGGTACATCAACAGACCAGTGACAGACTGAGCCTCAATCTGACATGCAGTCAGGTCCAGACACCGGACAGTCCAGTGTCTGAGGAGGAGAACCATGCTGCTCATAACACTGGACAGCGCCCCCTCTGGCTGGATGAAGGAGAGCTCCTCAATGGTGAAAGAAGAACATCCTCCCTGTGACCTCAGAGCTCTGGTTATTCTAAACAGCATCTTCTTATTCAGTCTGAAACACGAGCAGAGAACAAGATGAGTTTGTTCCATTTGTTTGACTTGAGTGGTCAAACAAACATGAGTGGTCCTCAGATCTGAAGATCTGAAGGTTACCTGAGCTTGTGAAGTGTGTGGATGTGTTTGAAGATCAGTCTGGTCCCTCTGAGAGAGATGTGTTCTGGTTGTAGAGTGAGATCCAGTCTGGAGGCTGAAAGGCCCAGAACTCGACCCACAGACCTGCAGCAGTGACTGGATAGATCTCCTCCCAGTGTGAGGGTGAAGCCCATGGCCTGGAGAAGAGGAGTCACCTGCTCCACCTGTCTGGGTCCAACAGCTTTACACACAGCTGGGAAAAACTCATCAGCACCACTAGAAACAGAAAAATACATTAAAGAATCCATTTGAATTAAATCACAATCAAAAATCTGTAATATCAATGTTGGTATTACTGATCACCTGATCTAATTAATGTAAAAAAAAAATACTTTTTTTACATTACAAGATGAAGATGAAGGATTATGAAATAAAATATGAGGTTATGCGTCTCCCCAAATCAAAGAGCTTTTACTGTGATGGACCTCCAGACTTTTGACTATGACTGAATACATAAAAAATGAATTAGACAAACATCATATTTGACCCTGACCTGAGCTGTGAGACGTATTTGAGACACTGCAGGAAACTCCTCACTTCACTCTCTTCATCTGACCAGCCTCTCAGCTTTACTGGTTTCTTCTCTGGTTGCATCTTCAGCACTTCTAGGAAGATGGAGGCCTTTCTCTCTGAGAGGTCTATGGTCCAGACTGCAGGAGATGCTGACTGGTAAACTGGCTGTAAAGCTGGAAGGAAACTCCTGCCTGTTTGACTCTCATAGTTCTTCACGTGTGAACACAGATCCAGCAGGAAATCAGAATGGTAAATAACATCATCATCATCATCACCAAAATGATCATCTCCACGTGGAAAAGTCTTGTAGCTGCACACAGAGGTTAAGATCTTAGAGAAACTCTCTCCTGTATCTGCATCCCACTCTGCTGCTGCAGTAATGAGGTTCAGCAGGACCTGCACGGCTTTTTTCCGTCTCTCATCATCATAACCAACATAGAACCTATAAAAACCAAAAGAAAGTCAGATTTAGACAGAATGAACTGTAAATTTTTAACTGTAGATTCTTTACATTTGAACTTTCTCTGGTTCCTCACCTGGTTAAAATCCTCCTGCTCCCTCTAACTAACTAATATAAATATTACATATGATTTGTCAAATCTGGACCTTCACTGATCAGTGTGGGACACATGATGATACCAGACAGCCGACTAACCAGGTTTTAGTAATTATGAAAAACATTAAGTTTTTAAATCCCTCCAAACAATTGTTTTATATTAATTTCATGGGATATTAATATATGTGTTCCGGGCATTTTAGGATTTATTTGTAAAAGATGTAGAACTTTCTGTCAATTGACACTGACCTGAGCTGTGAGACGTAGTTGAGACACTGCAGGAAACTCCTCACTTCACTCTCTTCATCTGACCAGCCTCTCAGCTCTACTGGTTTCTTCTCTGTCTGCATCTTCAGGACTTCTAAGAAGATGGAGGTCTTTCTCTCTGAGAGGTATATGGTCCAGACTGCAGGAGCTGCTGACTGGTAAACTGGCTGTAAAGCTGGAAGGAAACTCCTGCCTGTTTGACTCTCATAGTTCTTCACATGTGAGTACAGATCCAGCAGGAAATCAGACTGGAACTTCCTTAGATATTTTTCATTAAAACCATCTCCATGTGGAAAAGCCTTGTAGCTGCACACAGAGGTTAAGATCTTAGAGAAACTCTCTCCTGTAGCTGCATCCCACTCTGCTGATGCAGTAATGAGATTCAGCAGGAACTGCACGGCTTTTTTCCGTCTCTCATCATTATAATCAACACAGAATCTATAAAAACAAAAGAAACAGAAAAAATAAATACCCATGATGCAACACTTCAGTCCAATGGCACAAGTTTACTGTAACTAGATGTACATCTGAGACGTCGACTACACACTAGTACAGATGGTTACAGGTCAGTTACCTGCATGTAACCTGTGACCTCCAATAAAATATGATATGAAGACACATTTGACCCTGACCTGAGTTGTGAGACGTAGTTGAGACACTGCAGGAAACTCCTCACTTCACTCTCTTCATCTGACAGGCCTCTCAGCTCTACTGGTTTCTTCTCTGTTTGCATCTTCAGCACTTCTAGGAAGATGGAGGCCTTTTTCTCTGAGAGTTCTATGGTCCAGACTGCAGGAGCTGCTGACTGGTAAACTGGCTGTAAAGCTGGAAGGAAACTCCCTCCTGTTTGACTCTCGTAGTTCTTCACGTGTGAACACAGATCCAGCAGAAATGATGATCTATCCCTGCAGTATTTATGAAACAGAACCATCAGGGTCTCTACTGTTGTCTTTATGGATTTTGTCTGACTGAGAGCTGCCTGTAGACACAGATCCAGCAGAAACATCTTTACTCTCTTTTCCTGCTCCACAGAGGTGTTCTTGTTCTGTAGAGTAAATCTGAAAAAAACAATAAAATTAATTATTACAAGTTCCTAATATAACAGAGCAACACATCATCTTGTGTTATAAATGATCTTAGGATGAAGGATCTAGGCTCTATGTCTTAAATTTTAGGACTGAAGTGTTACTAGGACTCGACTTGTTCATGACATGCTGCCACTATGCTGGAAGAACATTTGTGTAGAAGTAGATTGGAATATCTGATAAGACTGTAATATGATTTAAAAAAAAAGTCAATCTGCTAAAGAACAAGAGTGAATACTGACTGTTTTTAAAAAGACTTGATTTAAAAATGTAAAATCAACAGAGTAATTATTAAACGTCACCTATTATGAAATTCTTTTTGGCTTTTATATCGGTCTGATTGGTCCCCTAATTCTGTATCTAAAGTCTGTTTCTGAAATTCAGCCATAGTGTAGAATTACAGCCTCTTTTATCCAGTCTCACAATGAGTTTTCCAAAGACGCGCCATTTTGGTGTCTGTAACTTTAAATGCTAATGAGGAGGAGAGAGGCAGGATGAGAATGAGAGCGGCCTATAGAAGTTGAGGGGACATTCGCAGAAATGACGTCATCAATACCATTAACCCACCACAATGTTTGGGACAAACAGGAAGTCCAACGTTTTTCCAGAGAAAATTAAATGAACCCACTGGTTCTTCTGTTTTTACATCCAGTCACAGAGCAGCTGCAATGCTTCACACGTTTGGACGCCAAGACAGTCGGTGGAGATAATGTTTTAGAGGAAAAGTGGGAAATTCTGTGGGTGGAAAAAGCATGAGAAACGGGAGGTAACCTTTCCCCTTATGACGTCATAAGGGGACAAATTCCAGATCCAACCGTCTAAACTGCCGTTCTCTGAACAGCAAAGCATAATGACCAAAACACTCATTACACCTATCGCCATTTCTAGCCACTGCAGGATCACAGACAGGCTCGGGGAACTCATATTATTGTTAAATCATCTCAGAAAGTCAAATTTACAAAACAGGGAACCTTTCACGCCATGTTACTGTAAAAAAAAACATGTGGTGTGGGAGAAGAGAACAGAGTGTAGAAAAACTCTTTCTCCTGCCACACAAAGCACTGTATTCAACCACTCCAATTTGATGTTACCTGGCAGAAAGAGGCATGGCACAATAGAGGTTAAAAATGAACAGTTTCTAATTTATTAACACCGGTAAATTATTATTGTAGTTACATGTGAATATTGAATGTAAAACGGTACCAATGTAAAGAGGGAGAGAGAGAGGGAGAGGAAGAGAAAAAGACTCAGAAACCTCCTGGCTTCCGATGGAAAAACCCCTGAGCAAGAAAGCTCAGTCTGTTTTTCCACATGTGAGCAGACCTTTATACCCCTGGCCTACAGGAAGTTGTCACGGGCCTACAGGAAGTTGTCACCGACCAATCAGAACCTGTTGTTTCTGATGTCATGCCCCCGGTGCCTCCCATTTGGGGAAGACAAAGAGAGTGAGCGATCCTGACGGCCTACACCTCACACGTTGCCATCAGACAAAAGGAATGTAAAACAGAGGTGTTGAATCTTCACGCACAACCACCGACACAGGAATGTGTGGAATTGGTAGTAGCCTAGTGGGTAACAAACTCGCCTATGAACCAGAAGACCCAGGTTCAAACCCCACTTACTACCATTGTGTCCCTGAGCAAGACACTTAACCCTAAGTTGCTCCAGGGGGACTGTCCCTGAAACTACTGATTGTAAGTCGCTCTGGATAAGGGCGTCTGATAAATGCTATAAATGTAAATGTCACACAATTCCTCGCAGACGGTCGCTACGCAAAACAAAAGCATGCTCCTGTGATGTCCATTCTTACATTACTTAATATAATAATATATTATTTACATGACAAGCTGTAACTGACTTTGCTCAGACTGGAAATGACAAATTTACAAAATGTAAATCGAAATAAAGATAATGTTCTTATTCCCAAAATAATGTTCTCCAAGAAAATACATTCCATATAAAACAGTAATGAAGATATATTTAACCCTGACCTGAGCTGTGAGACGTAGTTGAGACACTGCAGGAAACTCCTCACTTCACTCTCTTTATCTGACCAGCCTCTCAGCTCTACTGGTTTCTTCTCTGATTGCATCTTCAGCACTTCTAGGAAGATGGAGGCCTTTCTCTCTGAGAGGTCTATGGTCCAGACTGCAGGAGATGCTGACTGGTAAACTGGCTGTAAAGCTGGAAGGAAACTCCCTCCTGTTTGACTCTCATAGTTCTTCACATGTGAACACAGATCCAGCAGAAATGATGATCTATCCCTGCAGTATTTATGAAACAGAACCATCAGGGTCTCTACTGTTGTCTTTATGGATTTTGTCTGACTGAGAGCTGCCTGTAGACACAGATCAAGCAGAAACATCTTTACTCTCTTTTCCTGCTCCACAGAGGTGTTCTTGTTCTGTAGAGTAAATCTGAAAAAAACAATAAAATTAATTATTACAAGTTCCTAATATAACAGAGCAACACATCATCTTGTGTTATAAATGATCTTAGGATGAAGGATCTAGGCTCTATGTCTTAAATTTTAGGACTGAAGTGTTACTAGGAGTCGACTTGTTCATGACATGCTGCCTCTATGCTGGAAGAACATTTAAGTGTAGAAGTAGATTGGAATATCTGATAAGACTGTAATATGATTTAAAAAAAGTAAATCTGCTAAAGAACAAGAGTGAATACTGACTGTTTTTAAAAAGACTTGATTTAAAAATGTAAAATCAACAGTGTAATTATTAAACGTCACCTATTATGAAATTCTTTTTGGCTTTTATATCGGTCTGATTGGTCCCCTAATTCTGTATCTAAAGTCTGTTTCTGAAATTCAGCCATAGTGTAGAATTACAGCCTCTTTTATCCAGTCTCACAATGAGTTTTCCAAAGACGCGCCATTTTGGTGTCTGTAACTTTAAATGCTAATGAGGAGGAGAGAGGCAGGATGAGAATGAGAGCGGCCTATAGAAGTTGAGGGGACATTCGCAGAAATGACGTCATCAATACCATTAACCCACCACAATGTTTGGGACAAACAGGAAGTCCAACGTTTTTCAAGAGAAAATTAAATGAACCCACTGGTTCTTCTGTTTTTACATCCAGTCACAGAGCAGCTGCAATGCTTCACACGTTTGGACGCCAAGACAGTCGGTGGAGATAATGTTTTAGAGGAAAAGTGGGAAATTCTGTGGATGGAAAAAGCATGAGAAACGGGAGGTAACCTTTCCCCTTATGACGTCATAAGGGGACAAATTCCAGATCCAACCGTCTAAACTGCCGTTCTCTGAACAGCAAAGCATAATGACCAAAACACTCATTACACCTATCGCCATTTCTAGCCACTGCAGGATCACAGACAGGCTCGGGGAACTCATATTATTGTTAAATCATCTCAGAAAGTCAAATTTACAAAACAGGGAACCTTTCACGCCATGTTACTGTAAAAAAAAACATGTGGTGTGGAAGAAAAGAACAGAGTGTAGAAAAACTCTTTCTCCTGCCACACAAAGCACTGTATTCAACCACTCCAATTTGATGTTACCTGGCAGAAAGAGGCATGGCACAATAGAGGTTAAAAATGAACAGTTTCTAATTTATTAACACCGGTAAATTATTATTGTAGTTACATGTGAATATTGAATGTAAAACGGTACCAATGTAAAGAGGGAGAGAGAGAGGGAGAGGAAGAGAAAAAGACTCAGAAGACTCCTGGCTTCCGATGGAAAAACCCCTGAGCAAGAAAGCTCAGTCTGTTTTTCCACATGTGAGCAGACCTTTATACCCCTGCCCTACAGGAAGATGTCACTGGCCTACAGGATGTTGTCACTGACCAATCAGAACCTGTTGGTTCTGATGTCACGCCCCCGGTGCCTCCCATTTGGGGAAGACAAAGAGAGTGGGTGGTCCTGACGGCCTACACCTCACACGTTGCCGTCAGACAAAAGGAATGTAAAACAGAGGTGTTGAATCTTCACGCACAACCACCGACACAGGAATGTGTGGAATTGGTAGTAGCCTAGTGGGTAACAAACTCGCCTATGAACCAGAAGACCCAGGTTCAAACCCCACTTACTACCATTGTGTCCCTGAGCAAGACACTTAACCCTAAGTTGCTCCAGGGGGACTGTCCCTGAAACTACTGATTGTAAGTCGCTCTGGATAAGGGCGTCTGATAAATGCTATAAATGTAAATGTCACACAATTCCTCGCAGACGGTCGCTACGCAAAACAAAAGCATGCTCCTGTGATGTCCATTCTTACATTACTTAATATAATAATATATTATTTACATGACAAGCTGTAACTGACTTCGCTCAGACTGGAAATTACAAATTTACAAAATGTAAATCGAAAAAAAGATAATGTTCTTATTCCCAAAATAATGTTCTCCAAGAAAATACATTCCATATAAAACAGTAATGAAGATATATTTAACCCTGACCTGAGCTGTGAGACGTAGTTGAGACACTGCAGGAAACTCCTCACTTCACTCTCTTCATCTGACCAGCCTCTCAGCTCTACTGGTTTCTTCTCTGATTGCATCTTCAGCACTTCTAGAAAGATGGAGGCCTTTCTCTCTGAGAGGTCTATGGTCCAGACTGCAGGAGATGCTGACTGGTAAACTGGCTGTAAAGCTGGAAGGAAACTCCTGCCTGTTTGACTCTCATAGTTCTTCACATGTGAGTACAGATCCAGCAGGAAATCTGACTGGTTAATAACATCATCATTATCATGAAAATGATCATCTCCACGAGGAAAAGTCTTGTAGCTGCACACAGAGGTTAAGATCTTAGAGAAACTCTCTCCTGTAGCTGCATCCCACTCTGCTGCTGCAGTAAAGAGATTCAGCAGGAACTGAGGACCTGACTTGTATCTCCAGAAAAGATAAGAATCAAATCTAAAATACAGGAGAAGAAGAAGCAGATCTCAATTAAAAATATGACAAATATTAACCAATTTTTTTTATAAATTACAGTCTGTAACAAACAGACATTTAAAAAAAGTGAAATAAAAAAAAACATGTAAAATGGCTGATAAGAGTGACAAGGCCTGAAGTATCTGAACAGAGACAAATACAGATATCATCATCATCATCTACAGCTGTACAATTTTACAGCAACACATATTTATCACTTTTACTTTACTTTACTTGGCAGACGCTTTTATCCAAAGCCACTTACAAGGAGAAGACACCAGCAATTCTCATTCGGTTCCCGTAGACTGTGAGTTAAAAAACTAAGAGGCCTGATAAGGCCTAACTTGTCAAGAATAGCACATGCTAGGGAATTGTTAAGGGCTAGATTTTTTGTGTGTATGTGAGTGTGTGTGCGTTTGTTAATGTTAGACTTGTTTGAAATACTTTTAAAGAAATGAGTTTTCGAATGTTTCTTAAAGGTGGTAGTGGTCTTGGCTAGTCGAATGGAGCAGGGCAAGTTGTTCCACCAGCCAGGGACATCAAAGGAGAAAACCTTTTTATTGGTTTATTATTATGGACCAATCACATTACAGTTGATCACTTTAAATATTAACAACTTCATAGCTGGGATCACTGAGTTTATTATCATCTTCAAACTCCATCAGCACACACAAACATTCACAAAACCTCAAACACACACAAAAAAACCACACTCACACACACACACACACTCACACTACTGAGTTTTAATTAAGCCACAGAAAAAATAAATACCCATGATGAAACACTTTAGTCCTACAGCACAATTTTACTGTAACTAGATGTACATCTGAGATGTTGACTACACACTAGCACAGATGGTTACAGGTCAGTTACCTGCATGTGACCTCTGACCTCCAATAAATTATGATATGAAGACACATTTGACCCTGACCTGAGCTGTGAGACGTAGTTGAGACACTGCAGGAAACTCCTCACTTCACTCTCTTCATCTGACCAGCCTCTCAGCTCTACTGGTTTCTTCACTATCTGCATCTTCAGCACTTCTAGGAAGATGGAGGCCTTTCTCTCTGAGAGGTCTATGGTCCAGACTGCAGGAGCTGCTGACTGGTAAACTGGCTGTAAAGCTGGAAGGAAACTCCTGCCTGTTTGACTCTCATAGTTCTTCACATGTGAGTACAGATCATGCAGGAAATTAGACTGGAACGTCCTTAGATATTCAGCATTAAAACCATCTCCAAGTGGAAATGTCTTGTAGCTGCACACAGAGGTTAAGATGTTACAGAAACTCTCTCCTGTAGCTGCATCCCACTTAACTGCTGCAATAATGAGATTCAGCAAAACTTTTTGGGCTTCTGTGCGTCTTTTATCAAACTCATCCATATCAACAAAATCACCAAAATCAACAGGAAACCTATGAAAGAACAAAAGAAACAGTCAGATTTAGACAGAATGAACTGTAACGTTTTACCTGTAGATTCTTTACATTTTACTTTTACTTTCCTTACTTTCTCTGGTCCGTCACCTGTCTTAACGTTTTGTCATATCATACACTGACCTGAGCTGTGAGACGTAGTTGAGACACTGCAGGAAACTCCTCACTTCACTTTCTTCATCTGACCAGCCTCTCAGCTCTACTGGTTTCTTCTCTGTTTGCATCTTCAGCACTTCTAGGAAGATGGAGGTCTTTCTCTCTGAGAGGTCTATGGTCCAGACTGCAGGAGATGCTGACTGGTAAACTGGCTGTAAAGCTGGAAGGAAACTCCTGCCTGTTTGACTCTCATAGTTCTTCACATGTGAACACAGATCCAGCAGAAATGACGATCTATCCTTGCAGTGTTCACGAAACAGAACCATCAGGGTTTCTACTGTTGTCTTTACGGTTTCTATATGATAGTGAGCTGACTGTAGACACAGATTCAGCAGGAACATCTTCACTATCTCATCCTGCTCCACAGAGCAGGAAAAGTTCTGTAGAGTTAATCTGTAGAAACAATAAAAAATGAATTAGAATGAGGTGGTTTGTGAATAAACTACACTTTGGATTGAAAAGCAGAGAAAAATGCATGTAAACACATTAGAATGGTAGCACGCTAACACTAACTTCAAAAATGCCACAGTGTAGCGGGTGCGGCCGATAATAAAAATTATCAGGTGTAGCCAAAATGTGTTGGGACATATTAGACTTCATGTGGCATAGGTTTTTGACTTGGTCTGAAGGCTGAATTGTGACCATTGTTGCTCTGAAAAATGAATGGGCTTCAGTGGGCTGATGGAGGGATGAAACAGATGAGTGGAGAATAAAGAGATGAGTGGATTATTGTTAAATGTAGTTGAATTAGCTACAGTGGTGTAATAAGTGAAATATGTGGTGCTTGGAAGGCTGAAAGTGTGACTGTTGTTGCTCTTTAAAATGAATGGGAGATAAGGGGGGGACTATAGAATAAAATATGCTTTATATGGTAGCAGCCCACCTTCCTTTTCTTTAGACAGGTGTGAGGCTTCAGCCTGGCAGCAGTAAGCAGAAACACTGAGGACCTCATAGTCACATCCCACATATATGGGTGTGATAGAATTTAGAGTACACAACTACTCTGAAGTTAGCTCATTATTCACAGCTCCATATTGTTACGTCCTTTAGGTCGTAGAATGGCTTGGGGTGCTCTGTTTTGTGTGTGTTCTCTTTTAGGCTGTCTGCTGGGGGAGGAGATTTGGATTTACAGCTCCAAATCTCCTTACAGCTCCACCCAGGAGACGCAACAACAAACGAGGGGAATATGTGCAGTGGGAAGACACAAATACCAAACCCAAGTGAAATATTGTGCTTTTATTTACAGTGAGCGGTGAACAACAAACCAAACCTAAAGTGCTAAATACAACAACAACACAATTCACAGGAGGACAACACACCATGAAAGGAGAGACAAAACAACTACACAACAAAGCCACAACTAACCACACTAATCACTAACACAAGAACAATTCTTATCTAACTCTAACACAATCCAAACTCCAAAACTCCAAAACTCTCCTCTCGCTTCCTCCTCCTCCAGCTCCACAACAATGAGCTTTGAATGGTGGCTGGAAGGGTCCTTATGTAGTGCTCTGTCATGTGCGTTGATTGGCTGCCAGTTGACGAGGGAATTGGTGGGTGGAGCTGTAAATCCAAATCTCCTTCCCCAGCAGACAGCCTAAAAGAGAACACGCACAAAACAGAGCACCCCAAGCCATTCTACGACCTAAAGGACGTAACAATATTCAAATTGCCTGTTCCACCTTAAATACAGCAGTCTGCAATACTAGTTGTTTTATTTTCAGTTATTAAACAGATTTCCTGGCTGTAAACCTCGCTGAACCAGAACCCCTACAGGTAGGTATTGCAGCATGCTGAGCAGTATTTAAGGTGAAACTGAGAATTTGAATAGGGAGCTACTTCAGAGTTTTCTTTTTTATTTTTCTTATTTTTGAGGAAAGAGGTACTGACGGTGAGGTACGCATCAAGATATTACACCATTATTTCATAACCATACAATCAGTAATTACAGGGACAGTCCCCCTGGAGCAACTTAGGGTTAAGTGTCTTGCTCAGGGACACAATGGTAGGCTAACATCTGACATATACATCTCAGGTGCTGCACATGAGTCCACACTATGAGTCCAGCTATGGTATCTGTAGGTGTGTGTGTGTGTGTGTGTGTGTGTGTGCACTAAGCACACGATTGGTAATAATATGGGAGTACAAAATATTTTATACTGCATGTGTCAGTGACAAAATGCTATTTTGCCCACAAGATTTAGAAGTGTGTTTATGGAATTGTGAACAATTTGTGAGGTCAGGCACTGATGTTGGATATTGCCTGTCTGACTCATCAAAAATGTTTTCTACCGTGTTGAGGCCAGTCGAGTTTCTCGACACCAAGCTCCCTCATCCAGGGAGGTTTTTATGGACCTTGCTTTGTACACTGGTGCGCAGTCATGTTGGAACATCAGTCATGTTGCGGTCGTCTCCAAACTGTTCCCACAAAGTTGGGAACATGAAATTGTTCAGAGTAGTTCAGCATAGTTCCTTTCACTGGAACCCAGGGGCCACGGCCAACCCCTGAAAGATAACCCCTCACCATAGTCCCCCCTCTACCAAATTTTACACTTGGCACAATGGAGTCAGGCTGGTTGTGTTATCCTGGCATCTCTCAAATTACCAAACCAATTACCAACATGATTGCTTTTATGCTCTGAGATGTTTGCAGTTCATAGCATATTGATACATGACTTTAGTATAGTAACTGGTGTTTTTAGGTTATTGGAAGGAGAATATGATCCATCTTTAACCTGTCTTCTCATTAAAGACAAGAAAACATCAGGTTATGCATACAACCACTAAAAGTGAAGTGAAGTGATTGTCATTGTGAAACACTGTAGCACAGCACACGATTGCAATCATGGGTCCACTTCTTACCCACTAGGCCACCACTGCCCCACTGTTGCCTGAAGAAGAGGAACAAGGTACAACACAAGATGTATGGGATAACCATGCCCTCCGGTACAACATAGTGTTGTACCTTGTTCCTGTTCTTCAGAGAACAGTGGTTCCCTTTCACAACACAAGAAGTAAGGAACACATGCCCTGCCCAGTGGAACCCAACCAGAGGATTATGTGGGGTTATGCAGCAACGCCCAAGTGGCCACTGAACAGATGTCCCCGCCTGACAGGACTAGAGAAAAATGCCCAGGAGGTGGACACAGCTCTGGTAGAATGTGCCCATTCCCCCTTTGGTGTAGGCCTTTTTTTCTGGTTGGCTGGTAATTGACCGGCTCTAGAACCCAGAGGAGACGCCTTGTTTCATGGTGAAGCGCTGCTGTCCGCGGTCTGAGAAATATGCCACATGAACCTGCACAATTTCCTTTCAGTTCAGGCAGATCTTCAGATTTCATTATTTACTCAATAACATGGAGGTATTCCAACATAGCAAAATAAAATACATGGGTAAAATTTTAATTGAGTAAAAGTAAAATTACATATTTTAAAAACAACTTAGACAATTACAAATTACTCACAATTACCGTGAGTAAAGCGTGTAGACAGCGTTGTCTGGCAGACAGGCGACACTGAAGGTCGCTCATAGATACAAACAAACTTGTCCACAATCATACGCACATTATTACACACTAATAATACACACTAAGGAAGCAGCCCCATAATCAGAAGGTTGCCGGTTCGAATCCTGATCCGCCAAGGTGTCACTGAGGTGCCACTGAGCAAAGCACCGTCCCCACACACTGCTCCCCGGGTGCCTGCCCACTGCTTGCCAATGAACTATGAACTTGCTGAAAGAGGTAAAATTCTTGCAAAACCATCAGCAGTAACTAAACTAGTCCCAATAGACATAAAAGTGTCCATAACGAGGTAAAGAGAGTAAGAACTGAGGGGAGATGCCAACAATAGGTGGTTTTATTGGGAGGGCGTGGCCCATCTCCTTTTTCCCCATCTCCCACTTATAGGTTTCATTAAAGTGGTATTTAGCTGGTAATACAGAGGCACAGTTATCCCATACTTCTCATATTGCACCAAGTGAATTGACTGAGGGGGAACGGCTGCACTGTCACACTTTTCAACTCCACACATTATAGCTTCTTCTTCATTTCCCTTTTTCCTTTCTATGTTTCACACCAAGCACACCACTGTCACAGTTCTCTGCGCAAGCAACAATCCCAGCAGCATTTGGAGAACAAAAACAAGATAATTTAGATAAAATAGTCTCAATTTCAAGGTATGTGAATCTGCACTTATTTCTCAATTGTTTGTACAAAATATATGTTTTTAGTCAAAAACTTTTATTAGCTGAAATTGGTCAGTATGTGGATTTGTCATTGTGAGTTAATGGGTTGGAGGTTAGTAGTTGGTTCTGCTATGAAGCCACAGATTGCACAGATGGTCGTGTTTTATAAGAAGGGCAGCAGAAAGTAGAGTAGAGTACATACCCGATGTGTGAGATGTATTTGAGACTCTGCAGGAAACTCCTCACTTCACTCCCTTCATCTGACCAGCCTCTCAGCTCTACTGGTTTCTTCTCTGTCTGCATCTTCAGCACTTCTAGGAAGATGGAGGTCTTTCTCTCTGAGAGTTCTATGGTCCAGACTGCAGGAGATGCTGGCTGGTAAACTGGCTGTAAAGCTGGAAGGAAACTCTTCATGAGGCTGGAATAAAGATCCATCAAAAATAGCCCCATTTCTGCAGGAGTTTTGTGGCTGCTGTGGAGTCCATATAGAATCTGAAAGAAGAACTCAGCACCCAGCACACAAAGATCTTGATGAAGTGACATCAGTCTGAGGTTTTGGTCTTCAAGAGGTAAATTTAGCCTGAAAGATAAAATGCATAAAGGAATGTATATTCTATTTTAAATCTGTGACCAAATGAAATTTGACCTTGGACTAAAGTACATGTCAGCATTTACTTACCTGATAGAGTGTATGTGTGGAAATTCAGAGAAAATGACGGTCCAGAGGGCCTTGCTGAGATGATGTGTGGTTGTATCCCAGTGCAGGCAGAGGTTGATCTTGCCTGGACTCCTTCTCAGGATACCTCCTGCATTCTTAAAGATAGTCGGCTGCTCCCCTACGGGGAGGTGCAGCTCATTTCCACATGCAGCCAGTAGGCCTGTGAAATCTCTAGGATCTTCTGAACTCAACACATGCAGCCACACATGACAGAGGGTAGAAGCTGAGCTGGAAACGTCCACAGAAGAAGATATGGAAAAAACATGAAGGGTTAAGGACCTCGCAGTTTAAACCATAGCAGTCAGTCATTAGCAGTTGGGCTGACACTTGACCATTTGACCGGCTTCCAATATATCAACTTCTTCACTTGCTGCCTTCACATTAGTATTTTAGTAATCTTCACATCAGTATTTTAAACAGACTTTGAGAAGGTCTGGATTCCTCTACATAATGCATCTACATGAGAAGAGAAATGAAATCAGATGGAACTTCCATACCTGAAATGCTGTGAACACCCCAGAATCATCTTTACTCCTGGGTCTGAAATCCTGCACTTTTTCAACTCCAGATGAACCTTCTGCTCCTTGGATTGGCTGATCACATAGGCAAGTGTACAACACTGATGTGGATCAAGATGGGATCCACTCAGGTCAAGATGCCATTTCAGTCTCTCTAAGAACTGTAGACAAGCCTCTGGGGACTGGGATTCATACAGACACTGACAATGGAAGAGAAGATCTTCATCATCAGCAATGTTCGAAAGTTCTTCCTCCTCAGATTTCTCAAAATGTTGGTCTCCTTCAGGCTCAAATAACAACCTCAAGAGCTTCTCATGGAAACAGTCAGATGCCAGTTGGATTTGTGTCTTTGGAACCAGACCCTTCAGTAGTGGGATATTCCTCTCGGACATGAATCCACACAGGAAGGGGATTGTGTACTTCAGGTGCTTTCCCTCTTCGGTCCAACATTTCTGGAGAAAAGCATCAATTTCTGCTGGATGGCACAGGAGCCACAGGGCACCAAAGAAGTCTTGCATGGAGCTGTTGAGAAAGGCAGAGTGGTTCCTCACAGAGGTGGGCGTGTCCATTACGCTGAGTGACTTCAGAAAATGACACTGGATGCCAGACGCCTCGTGGTCTCGTATATCTAAGGTTTTTTGCAAAGTTGCATTCCGGGCAATTTCAGCCAAAGACAATATCTGCTCACCATGTTTCCTGATCCATCCATCAATATTTCTCATGCTGACATTTTCACATTTCATAATGATCTGTCGGAAGATGTGCAGATGGATCTCAGTTACATTCCAGGATCTATCAGCTTCACGGCTGAGGAATGAAATGCACACGGCCACCATGAATGCATGCAGTGGGACATGGCAGAGACTGAAGAGCTCCAGATGTTCCACCACACTGGCCACTGCATCAGGCTGATCACTTAGCTTCTCCGTTAGGTAGGTCCTAATGGACTCCTCACTGAAGCCCTGGACATGAACCACGTGGGGATCGATTCTTTCAGAGAGATCAAACAGTTGCTCAGGCCTGCAGGTTATCACAATCCTAGCGTCCTCCAAAATGCTCTTTGTTATTATTTTTTCTAACAGGGGGTGCAGAAGAACATCTGTCAGTCCATCAAATATGATGGTGACATTTTCAGAGTGCTCCGTGATATCTTCATACACTTCTTCTCTGCTTTCACGTGGCTCTACATATGAATCAAACAGAGACTCCAGTTGCGCTGGAGTTGAGGTGGAGAGGAGACGATCGTCCAGGTAAAACAGGTAATCCAGACCTCCGTTCTGTCTTTCACACCACAGATGCAGCATTTGATGAGTAACCGTGCTCTTCCCTATTCCAGGTTTTCCTACCAGCACAATTAGATTCTTCTCACCCCACAGCAGGTCTTCAGGGGAGAGTTGTCCTTGTGCCTTTGGTATGAAGGATTTGAGTTTTTTGGGCCGGGATTTCTTGTATTTCTTGCTCTTGGTTTGGATTTTTGATGTGACTGAGTTGTGATCTGTGTCTGGGTCTAATACCAGAGGCGTGTAACAGAAAGCTTCTGGCGCCGCATCTCCTCCGAGACACTTCTTCTGTCTCACTGAAGCCTGGAGGATCTTCTGTGCTTCTCTTCTCAGCTGTTTCTGGTACTCCTGGCAGGCTTTGGAACCTGAAAGTGAGGAACAAGATAAACTGGATCGAAAAGTAAAAGTATTATCTGTAGTACTAGTCTTACAGATAGAAATAATAATAATATTAATCACTTGCAAATGACTCCACTAAATAAAAATAAATAATTTGCTTTGATGTTAATCTGTTCTCGGATCTGTTAATAAAACTGAAAGTACAAAATCAAGAACAAATCCAGTATTTTCATGGCACATAAACAGCTGTTTTAAGATCTTGAGAAACAATGGTGAAATAAGACAATTTACCAAGTGAAGGTTCCATCTCCTGGTCTTCTGTGAAGGGGAAGCAGCTGATCCAGTGATGTAAATCTTTCTGCTGGCCTGTGGGCTTTGGTAATGTTCTCTGCCTTGTGGTGTTAAGGACTCTCAGGAGCTCATAACAGGCTTTATTCCCTTTGCTAGTTACAAAGTCTAAGATTTTCCTGTTTTTTTCAAACGTCTTGGGCTCCTCATTAATTTCAGTGCATTGATGGAGGTTCAAAACCTCTTTTTCACGAAGCTTCTCCACGATAAGGGGCTGGTTCTTAAGCTGCTCCACCAAGATGACTCTGGCATTTTTAATGTATTCCACAGCAGACTGCTGTGTGCAGGCCATCACAGCTCCACGGCTGAGAAGACCTGAGGAACACAAGGAACATGAGGAGCAGGTCTAAAAATCAGCTGGTTACATGTATGATCAACACTGAATTATCTAAATACAAATTCATCACCACAAAGAATATTTCTGACTCACTGTTGTCACTGCTGATTGTCATTAATCGTATTCAGCTCCATCTTTGATAATTAAGTGTATTGATCACCCATGTTACACCTCTTCTCACCTCCCTCCACTGGCTCCCGGTAGCTGCTCGCATTGAGTTCAAATCCTTGATGCTGCCTACAGGGCTGTAAATGGAACTGCGCCCTCCTACATCAACACAATACTACCTAGCTACACTCCTGCACGCTCTCTCAGATCGACAAACGAAAGGAGACTAAAAATTCCTTCTTCACGGGGTCTCCGATTCCAATCATCTCTGTTCTCCGTTGTTGTCCCTGGCTGGTGGAACAACCTGCCCTCCTCCACACGACTAGCCGAGACTATCACCACTTTTAAGAAGAAGGTGAAAACCCTCTTATTCCAAAAATATTACAGACAAATCTAACACTTACACACGCACATGTGTACACATTGCACAAACAATACAAAAATGTATAAATACATTATAATTTTTCTTCGTCTAGCACCTAACAATCTCTGAGCATGCTCTTCACTGATAAGTCTGAGCCTTATCAGGGCTCTTAGTTTGTAAGCTCAATATTCTATAGAAATCGAATGAGAATTGCTGGTGTCTTCCTCTTGTAAGTCGCTTTGGATAAAAGCGTCTGCTAAATAAAGTAAAGTAAAGTAAAGTAAAGTAAAGTAAAGTGATCACCTTATTGGTGATCGTGGGGTGTTTTCTCCATCTCATGTGTTGTGTGACGCCGCCACCGTCCAACCAGCCTGTTATTCTGAAAACAGAGTTTATGTCAAGTTCTGTAAAGCCAGCTTCTCTACTGCAACCAAAACCAAGGACGCTTTATCAGACCGATACTAATATCCAGAGTGGGAAACGGATAAAGTCTTTTAAAGTACTTTTCATTTAAAAACAAACAAAAATAATGAACGTAACGAATGAGGAAAAAATCTAATAACGCAAAATAAGACAAATGCGAAAAAGTGAAACTCTGTCTGTCTTCCTGTTTCTGTCATCCTGTCCACTTCTTTTGGTTATTTCTGTCCGCCTGTCTCTGTTCACCTGTCTCTGTTTATCTGTCTGTCTGTCCTCCTGCTTCTGTCTGTCTGTCCTCATATCTCTGTCCTCCTGTCTCTGTCTGTCTGTCCACTTGTTTCGGTTATTTCTGTCCGCCTCTCTCTGTTCGTCTGTCTGTCCTCATATTTCTGTCTTACTTCCTGTCTCTGTATGTCTGTCTGTCTGTCTCTTGTTTGTCCTCCTGTCTCTGTCTGTCTGTCCTCATGTCTCTGTCTCTCCGCTTGTCAGTCTATCTGTGTCCGCTTGCTTCTGTCTCTGTCTGTCCTCTTGTTTCGGTTACTTCTGTCCTCCTGCCTCAGTCAGTATGTCCGCCTGTCTCTATCTGTCTCTATCTGTCTGTCTCTTAAAGTCTTTTAAAGTAAAAAGAAAAATAATGAATGTAACGAATGATGAAAAAATCTAATAACGCAAAATAAGACACATGTGAAAAAGTGAAACTCTGTCTGTCCTCCTGTCTGTTGTCTGTCCTCCTGTCTCTGTCTGTCTGTCTATCTGTCTCTTGTTTGTCCTCCTGTCTCTGTCTGTCTGTCCTCATGTCTCGGTCTCTCCGCCTGTCAGTTTATCTGTGTCCGCTTGCTTCTGTCTCTGTCTGTCCGCTTGTTTCGGTTACTTCTGCCCTCCTGCCTCAGTCAGTATGTCCACCTGTCTCTATCTGTCTGTCTCTATGTCCGCTTGTTTCGGCTATTTCTGTCCTCCTGTCTCTATCTGTCTCTTGTCATTCCACCTGTCTCTATCTGTCCTCCTGCCTCTGTCTGTCTGTCTGTCCTCCTGTCTCTAGTCTGTCCTCCTGCCTCTGTTTGTCTGTCTGCCTGCTTCTGTCTCTTGTTTGTCCGCATGTTTTTTGTCTGTCCTCCTGTCTCTGTCAGCCTGTCTGTGTCTGTCTGTCTGCTTTTTTGATTATTTCTGTCCTCCTGTCTCAATCTGTCTCTGTCTGTCCTCCTGCCTCTGTCTGTCTGTCCTCCTGTCTCTGTCTGTCTGTCCTGTCTCTGTCTCTCTTCTTAGTCCCTACGCGGTAAAACGAAACCGAAAGTAACGTCTATTCCAACACGCAGAAGAAAGACCGGCGTGTTTTTAACCGCGATAACAGTTAAAAATAAAAGATATATATATTATATATGTTAATATATACAATATATGCAAATATGTAAAATATATGTAAATATGTAAAATATATTTGTCGGGTGAAGCTCAGTTTGAACCCGTGTTGTTTAATCCAGAACCGCGGTGGAAGTGGCGAGTTTTTAATCCACTTTCATGATGCAGGAACTGCTCCACTAAAACTTCCTCTTTTCACCATAAACTGTCACTAAACTTTACTGTGACGCGAACGTGACAGTTTTGTCGTTTTAACGCAGCTCAGAACTTCCCGAGTTGAGAAATAAACGAGACGAACCTGCAGCAGATGAGGCGCCTGCTGGATGAAGCAGGAAACAGGAAGCAGGAAGAAGCAGGAAATCCACACATGAAACCACAGCTACAGACCACTGGACATCAGACACATGGACATCTAAGACCTCAGACACATGGACATCTGGACGCAAGACTTCTGGATATCTCGACATCAGTTCTCTGGATATCTGGACAAAAGACCTCTAGACATCTTGACATCTATGACATCAGACCTCTAAAAATTTGAACATAAGACCTCTGGACATCTCGAAATCAGACCACTGGACATCTGGACATCAGACCACTGGATATCTGGACACAAGACCTCTGGAAATCTCGACCTCTGGACATCTCGACATCTGGACATAAGACCTCTGGACCTCAGACACCTGGACATCAGACCACTGGACATCTTGACTTCATACCTTTGGACATCTGGACACCAGACCACTGGACAGCCGGACATCAGACCTCTGGACATCCGGATTTCAGACCACTGGACATCTGGACACAAAACCTCTGGACATCTTGACATCTGGACATCAGACCACTGGAACTCTGAACATATGACTTCTGGACATCATACACCTGGACATCTTGACATCAGACCTCTGGACATCTCAACATCTGGACATCAAACCACTGGACATCTTGACCACTGGACTTCTGGACATCAGACCTCTGGACACCAAGCTGACAGAGGGAATCCTGCAGCAGGAGCTGGAGAGATGATGGCAGCAGGTTCCAGCAGGAGTTCCAGACTTCACCTAGAACCCCTCACAACATTCACCTATGAGGCCACGTCCTCTAGGCCACATATCAAGAAAAGCTCGTACATGCACCAAATATTCTTCAAAAATGTCCTGTGTGATGTGCACCAGAAACTATGTGAATGTGTGCGCTGCAGAAGTAGTAAAGTGGTGAATATATATGATATATATTCATATTCAGATATCATATTTATATTTGTGTGGTTTATATTTCAGATTTATATTTGTGTGCTTTTGGTTTTGAGTTTAAGATTCACCAGAAAATGTCCAGGAACGTCACAGTAATGTTACAGAAAACATATAAAATAATGTTAGAAATTCACGTATAAAACACATTTTTTTGTTATAATTCTGGGTGGTGAATAATTCAGTTACCGCTTGCATATCCAGATGTATGAAATATTAACATGAATTGTATTTATTATAAATGAATGCCTGTAAGAGGGCGTGTCAGGCTGCTTTTATGAATAATTACTGATGATAGAGTAATAAATGATGACAGTATAGTAACAGTAGAGTCCTGTTCTGGACAAACCAGTTTCACCAACATGCAGAGTTGTCTTGGCTGATGGTCCCTCCTCCTGTCCCCAATGCAGCTTCATAATGTGGCCTGGGGGCGGGGTTCGAGAGGAAGTGAAATTGATGTCTGTGTTGAATTCTGGGTAACCGTCCGTTTTTAGTCCTCAGTGGTGGCCTAGCGGGTAAGGGACCCCAAACCGCCAATTTGCCAATGAGGTCCCCTTGATGGAGGTATCGTCCACGCACGCACTGCTCCCCGGGCGCCTGTCATGGCTGCCCACTGTCACCAAGGGTGATGGTTAAATACAGAGGACACATTTCACCGTGTCACAGTGTCATTGTGTGCTGTGCTGTGTGTGTTTCACAATGACAAGCACTTCACTTTCACCATAAGCAGACGAGTTGTCAAATACATGGAATTCTTAATAATTTACAATATATCACATGCTTCTGAATCAATTAACACTTTAATTTCTAAGCACATATTTGGGCTCAACTATCTACATAACATCATCACTACATAATATCACATTTTACTGTTACTACATGCACACATTTTCTTTTATTCAAATGAGTCGTGTGAAATATGTTAATCTGCTCATAATATCGATCAAATTTGTAATGGGATTTTGCAGGATATTAAAAAACTAAATTAACTAAAAAATAAAACTCATAAGTTTTTTAAATATTTTAAAAAGTCAATGATAAGAATATGACACTAGAATTATATTTATAAGCAAATACAAACACACAACTTACATGTGTGTACACGTTCATATGGAACTATGACCAAGTTGAAAGTGATTACATTTCCGGATTTTCCTTCCCGTTTTTATGGACGTAAAGAAGGTTTGTTGAAAGGTCCTGTGACCTCATAACGTGTCTTGTCAGGTGACCACGTCCCTTTATGAATAAACAACAGTGAGACCAGGAGGAAAAAGTTTTATTGAACACATGGATGCATCCGGAAGCCTCTCCCCTGAAGGACTCTGCAAGCTTATGTCTCTACTTTCTTTTATGGTGTCCTGTTATCTCTACAAGATGTCCTCTCCTCTGTCACCTGAATGCGGAGGGACAAGACATTCTGGAGCGCTTCTCACATAACATCATAATACAAAGAATATATTTTACTGAGCATAAGAACAATACAGAATTACTCAAAATCATGAGAGGATCAAAGCATAAGATCAACATCAGCATAATCATGGTGATTTTTATTCAACAGTCTGGACCCTGGACACGTCACCCTCGACGTGTACTGTGTTGTAGGAGTGGGAGTAGCCCAGTGGGTAACTGTTAAAACAATTTTCCAGTTCACTCACTGGACCAAGTTGATTAAGCTTTTATTCTAGTACAGCAACAGACAGTCTGTTCCTTTTTACAGTAGATATGACAGTAGAGAAAGTGAAGTGATTGTCACTGTGATATACTGCAGCACAGCACACGGTGACACAACAAAATGTGTCCTCTGATTTTAACCATCACCCTTAGTGAGCAGAGGGCAGCAAATCGGAATTCGAACCAGCAACCTTCTGATAACAGGGCCGCTTCCTTAACCACTAGGCCACCACTGAAGCAGACATGATTAATGTGACCCTCATAACCAGTTATTTAATCATTTATAGATCTTGTTTAAAGAAATATAATGAATATAAATGTAAAACATTTTTTATTCCTTAATATATGAAAAAAAAATTGCTGACCACTAGGCCACCACTGAAGCAGACATGATTAATGTGACCCTCATAACCAGTTTTTTAATCATTTATAGATCTTGTTTAAATAAATATAATGAATATAAATGTAAAACATTTTTTATTCCTTAATATATGAAAAAAAATTGCTGATTAATTGAGTAACTATACATAAAATTAATTTACAAATGAATAAAGGATAAAAATTTTCTAACAGTAACAAGCTCACCTATAAAACAGAAGACCACAAAGTGCCAGGTTCAAACCCCACTTTCTACAATTGTGTCCCTGAGCAAGACGTTTAAAACCCTGACTGTCCCCAGTGGGACTGTCCCTGTCACTACTGATTGTAAGGCGCTCTGGATAAATGCTGTGAATATAGAATGTAAATGTTTATCAGGAGGCAGGACATGGGGCACAGTCACAGGGGAGGAACTGTCCGTGTGGAACCCATGATCACCAGAACAGCGGCGCTTGTAGCTTCAGCTACACTGAACAGTTCAGAAAAAAGTGAATAAATCATCACTGTGTGCATCTGTCAGACTTGGTCACCAGATCTCTACATGCCTGTCTGTCACTAGAAGCTTTTTATCTGTGATCTTGTTGTTGAAGAGCCTGTAGAGACATAAAAAGGTGAAGATTAAAATAGTGCAACACATACACACACACACACACACACACTCACCTGACAGTGTGAAGGTTGCTGCTAGCTGAGATGATGCTGTAGAGTCTCTCAGTCATGCAGTCTGTGATGTTATTGTTGCTCAGGCTGAAAGTAGAAAGATGATGATGATGATGATGATGATGATGATATAGTTCAGTATAAGCCCCGCCCCTCTCTAGTCCTCTAGCTGCACTCACTCCAGAACTCGTGTCTTCTGCAGGTGGGGCAGCAGCAGCTCCAGGCAGCGGTCAGTCAGCTGGCAGTGGCTGAGGTCCAGATCTGAAAGCCCTTCAGAATGTTCCAGAAGCAGCGCTATAGATCCACAGACACCGGGGTCCAGAGGGGTGTGGCTGAGGTCCACCTCCCCGCCCAGAGCCTGAGAGAGAGATTCCGCCCACTTCACAGACTCCGCCTCCAATCCCCCAGAGAGAAGAGACAGGAAGTGCAGCAGCAGAGCTTTACTACAGCTGAGAGAGAGAAACAGTTTATTAAAGTTCCGAAATTTATACCCTGTTAACCTGGACTTCTCTACTGAAGAGGCAACACTAAGTATGGACCAATCATCTTTTAACTTCATCCATTCATCTTCATCTGCTTATCCGGGTCGTGAGGGGCAGCAGCTTCAGCAGGTATACCCAAACTTCCCTCTCCCCAGCCACTTCTTCCAGCTCCTCTAAAGGGGATTCCCAGGCCAGCCAAGAGACATAGTCCCTCCAGTGATCTTGTCCTTTTGGTCACTACCCACAGTTCGTGACCACAGGTGAGGATAGGAAGGTAGATCAACCAGTAACTTCTGGCTCAGCTCCTTCTTCACCATTACAGACCGATACAGAGCTTGCATTACTGCAGATCCTCCTGTTGAGATATTTAAACTCCTCTACATGGGTTAGGATCTCACTCCCAACCCTGAGAGGGCACTACACCCTTTTCTGGCAGAAGACCATGACCTCAGATTTTCCAGTGAGAGCTGTAGGTCGCAGCCTGATGAGGCCAACAAGACAATGTCATCTGCAAAATTGTGACCCAATCCTTCACCCACCAAACTGAATCCCCTCAACACTGTCAAAGAGCAACCCTCACCGGATCTTTTAATTTGGCGACTTTAATCTAATTAAAAAAGTTACGATATAGAAAGGAAATGTTATGTGACACCATTAAACTTGGTGGTTATAATTATACCTTTTTCATGATGGAGACTCCACCCTCTACTTTATACTGGTTCAGCTGTATTATGGATCAGATCATATTTCAGATACTTAAGGGCACCACCTTATGATAATCATGTACTGGTTGAGACACATGCCTTTCATTTCTCTCATGTAGACCCTCTATACTCATTACAGCTCAAATTATGATTTATGAAAATAAACGATTATACTGTATATATCACAAATCTACTGTACATAACAAATTATGTTGTGACCTACAAAATATGTCGAGTAGAAATATAAGTCGAGATTGTAGCTGGATGAGCTGTAAGAGTTTCACCTGAGACGGATTCGGTGTAAAATCGGGAAAAACTGCTGCAAACCAGCATCCTCAATCTCACAGTCATGAAGACTGAGCTCCACAGCAACACTGGATCTCTGGATCACCATGGAGACGACCATGCAGTCTTCATGTCCCAGTACCAGAACCTGTCCATCAGTCGGTCCAGTCAGATCCACAGCTGTGACGCAGGAGAAATGTAGTCTGTGCTGCAGAGACCGGAGCAGAGCAGCTGCTGCCCCCTGCTGGAGCTCAGAGGAAAAACAGCAGCGGAGCAACTGGAGCAGCAGCTTCCTGTCAACACTGGACACACACACACACACACACACACACACAGATTATTATAATAACACACTGCAGCAGCAGCAGCTTCCTGTAAACACTGGACACACACACACACACACACACATACAGATTATTATAATAACACAATGGAGGAGCAGCAGCTTCCTGTCAACACTGGACACACACACATAAAATGAGGTAAAAAGAACCTGAGCAGAGAAACGTTGTAGAGCAGCAGAATGTTCTCCAGCACCCCCTCTGGTATGGAAGACCACAGCAGGCTGAGCTGGACCCCCTCACTGTGCTGTAAGGTGAAGCACAGGGCAGCACAGTCCACAGCGTCCAGCACCCTGGAGTTCAGGACTATGTTCTTCTCTGACCACTTCAACAGACTGGACACACAGTGGGCAGCACGAGTCTCATAGATCTCTCTCATGATGACCATCAGGAATCTGTGAGGAAGCCTGTGGAGGTACAGAGACTCTCGTCAGTTCTGTGTGGGACTTTAGGACTCTGGACATGTCCGGAGGATCAGATTTACCTCTTGATCATGACCCTGCTGAGATAAGGGAAAATGTCTCTGATGTTCTGAAGGGTCGTCTTGTTCCTTCTAAAGTCCACAGTAACTGGAGGTCCTTTAACCTGCAGTAGATAGTGGATCACCTCCCAGTTGAGGGAGCAGGAAGTGAGGTCACCACCGACCTTCTGCAGGAAGTGCTGAGTCAGTTCCTCTTTCTGGGCTTCATACACCAGTAGAGTCAGCAGCTGGAGACTCTTAGCACTCAGTCTGAGACAGAAGAACATCAGAACGTGACACAGACACGCCTCTGTAGATGTGTAACCATAAAAATATGAGATAAATAAGAAAATCTTCAGTCTGACCTGATGGTGAGAAGACCCTGGTACATCAACAGACCAGTGACAGACTGAGCCTCAATCTGACATGCAGTCAGGTCCAGACACTGGACAGTCCAGTGTCTGAGGAGGAGAACCAGGCTGCTCATAACCCTGGACAGCATCCCCTCTGGCTGGATGAGGGAGAGCTCCTCAATGGTGACAGAAGAACATCCTCCCTGTGACCTCAGAGCTCTGGTTATTCTAAACAGCAACTTCTTATTCAGTCTGAAACACGAGCAGAGAACAAGATGAGTTTGTTCCATTTGTTTGACTTCACAGGATAAGCATGTGTGGTCCTCATATCTGAAGATCTGAAGGTTACCTGAGCTTTTGAAGTGTGTGGATGTGTTTGAAGATCAGTCTGGTATCTCTGTGAGAGATGTGTTCTGGTTGTAGACTGAGATCCAGTCTGGAGGCTGAAGGGCCCAGAACTCGACCCACAGACCTGCAGCAGTGACTGGATAAATCTCCTCCCAGTGTGAGGGTGAAGCCCATGGCCTGGAGAAGAGGAGTCACCTGCTCCACCTGTCTGGGTCCAACAGCTTTACACACAGCTGGGAAAAATTCATCAGCACCACTAAAAACATAAAAATACATTAAAGAATCAATTTTAATTAAATCGCAATCAAAAATCTGTAATATCAATGTTGGTATTAATGATCACCTGATTTAATTAATATCTTATACATTCATAAATAAAAATGATAAAGAGGTTAACTACCAGTCAAAAGTTTGGACACCCCAACTTTTTCTATTAAATAAAATATGAGGTTATGTAATAAACATTTGTGTCTCCCCAAATCAAAGAGCTTTTACTGTGATGGACCTCCAGACTTTTGACTATGACTGAATACATAAAAAATAAAGAAGATAAACATCATATTTGACCCTGACCTGAGCTGTGAGACGTAGTTGAGACACTGCAGGAAACTCCTCACTTCACTCTCTTCATCTGACCAGCCTCTCAGCTCTACTGGTTTCTTCTCTGGTTGCATCTTCAGCACTTCTAGGAAGATGGAGGCCGTTTTCTCTGAGAAGTCTATGGTCCAGACTACAAATAACAAAAAAATCACCAAATTAGACGTCATAAATCACAAAATGTAGACATGTGGGCCATGACAATATTAAGGCCCCTCATTATATAATAAAGTTTATTTCTATAAATTCTATAGAAATGTGGAATGACCTTAAGATGATTGTGCACAACACAATCTGACAGATTTGGAACACTTTTAATTACACATATTATAAGTCACATTAAAGCTGGGAAAAGTTGAACTTATTTACTGTGGTCTCCTGTTTTAAATCACAAAAATATGGTGTTTGAACTGAGGAGTGCACACTTTTTATTCCACTGTAATCGATTATAAAATAATGGCTGCAAATACATCTTACCATGTACAGGAGTCTCTGTTTCCTCGCTGGGTTCACTGGTGTCTCCTTCTCCATAGACAGCAGTGACTCTGACTCTGTAGCGAGTGTTCTGTGTTTGATTCAGTCTACATTCACATTCACCATTTTTTACTGTCAGGGACGACCATCCCTCCAGCCCAACTTCTTTATATTCCACTGTGTAGTAGAGTACAGGATCACGGTCTTCAGCCTTTAGCCAACAAACCCGGGTAGAGTCTCTGTTTGAAGATGTTACTGCGGGCTTTCCAGGTCGAGCTCTGATTATTGTCTGAAATTCCATGATTCTGCTGAGGTCACTCATGCTGCTGCTGCTCCTGATGCTGTATCTGAGCTGGTACCGTGTTCCTGCATCCAGTCCAGATAAAACATGAGTGTCCTCAGGACCAGGAATCTCCACAACTCTCCATGTTCCACCACTGAAGGTGCCAGGACCACATCTCACATCTCTGTATTCGACTCTGTAAGCTTCTCTCCCTCTAGATGTGTCCATTTTCAGAGTAACACTGTTCTGTTTAATATGAACAGTTACTGCAGGACCTGGGACTGACCCCAGTTTTATATTACTGCTCACAACCTGACCTGCTTCATACAGAACAACAGTAGAACCAGGAACTGAGGAGCCAGGAACAGTTGAAGCAACAAGCACACATTCTCCTCCACACGAACCAGCCACTCTGGATGTAATGACAGCTTGCAGGTCTGAAGATATCTTCTTAGATAAACCTTCCAGATTTATTGTCTGCTTGAAATGAGGCGTTAAAAGCAAACTCTCATCTTCTGGAAGTGAGAGACACAGAACTCTGTCATTCTTTTGATTTCTGATGATGGCCTCCAACTCCTCTTGATGTTTAACTATGGAGATGTTTGCTGCTCTGCAGTCATTAAATGCCTTCACTCTGATCTTTTCATAGATCAGCCACTGCTGTAGATACATGGAGCTGAATGGTATCAGGTCATCTCTCTCCAGCAGCTCCCTTAGACCTTCTTCACCAGTCTCCCCCTTCTGTCGAATGGACAATAAAGACTGGGACAGGCTTCTCTGGAGCTCCGGCTGGTGCTGCTGAAGCATCTCAGAAAACTGAGTGAGTTTGGGGCTTAATTCGGGAAAACATGTTAGAACACAGGAATTTGAATCTGTTAATATGTTCTGGCATCTTTGAGTTTCCTGTCTCAGATGTTCAAAAAAGTGTTCAGCTTTACAAACCAAATCTTGACTGATTTCAGCAGCAAGATGAGCAGATTTCAGGTCAAGATTTTTTAGAGGGTAGAGCCAGACCTTCAGAGGAACTGGAATACAGGACAGCTGTGACAGGGATCCAAACACTTCAAGAGCTGAAAAAAAATCCATTTCACTCCTGAACCCAGAGACATCTGAATGGAGGTTACAGATGTATTTTGAACACTTCATTTTCTCACTGTCAGATAGGTTTGTAGTGGACATGGAGGACATCTTGTTAATGATCTCCTCCATTTCACCACTGATTTGTCCAGTGAAGTGACTGTTGTTAAAAACGAAGAAGTTCTGTGTTCCGTACAGCACGGCCAGGACCACATGTGTGGCCTTTTCACACTCAGCTGGTGTGAACTGAGGTCCTCTGTCCACCAGCTTTTGACTGATCATCTGCAACTTGGTTGTAGTCCTGTGGTGCAGAGTGACTCGCTCCTGCTGTTCACACTGAGGGGCGTGGTTCAGATAACTGGCAGCTCCTCCGACCTCCACCAATCCTGACACAAAGCTGACCCTGAGAGGAGTGGCCACGCCTAAAGCCCTGAACCTTTCTGATAGGGAGTCTCCTGATATGGTCTTCACAGTGGTATCAGGCAGAGGAACAGACAGACACATGGAAGAAATTGTGTCTTCATCCCACAGTCGGGCACCTACAAGAAAATTAAGAAAGAGATGAGGAGAAGTGTTTCCATTTTAAATCTTTGTACTTTGTATAAGTATCCACAGAGACTTTACTCTCTGCATAACTGGCCAGTGCTGTGCCAGCTTTTCAGTGTGAACCTGCTTTCATGTGTGAAGAAAACTGAACTCGGGAGTGATCAGGTCTGCAGTTTCAGTTACAGATTTTTTATTAGGTGCATCAGCACAGAAGTTAGGTGCACCAAATTTTCTATGGAATCACAAAAAAACTGTACTTGTCGGCCTCGGGTCTAACTTTTAAGGCCTGATGAAAACTACATTCACTGTCTTGATGTATCTGGTCCACCACTTCAAGTCCCGGCAGAAACTTCCACACGGCAACCGCAGCACGCACACTTTTAAATGTACAGGAATATCTGGACCATGGCCTATAAGAGGCGAGCCCCGCCCTTCACCATCTCTGATTGGCTTATAATATATGTTATTGTTGCATGAACCACAGAGAGTTTACAGAGAGACTATTTTCCCCCAAATGGCTGGTTGTAATGGTGTGACCTCCAACTTTATTTGGCATTATTTATTTGCCATTTATTTAGGTTGCAATCTAGAGCCCTTTGACAAGTCCCACAAAAGAACATCAAGGCCTCATGCCACCCTCATCTTTAACCAGAAACATGCAAACCAGTAGCCTGCTAGATTTAGTTGGACTCTGGCATTGCTCCTTACTCAAAGGAGAAGGTACCAGTCCTGCCTTTTTATTGGCCTCGAGACTGTGCTTGGAGACACAGCCAACCTTCTTACAACAGCACATATATGTAATAAACCATTATTCAGATATTCCTGAAAAGAGTTACTCATTTTGTTTGAATATCGTGTGTAGTCCACTTGCCAGAGAAGGACATCATAAGGAAGTTAAAGACACACCTGAGATATAGGAATCACTGCAGCAGTTATACAGCATCCCAAGCTCTAGAGGGCGACCAAGTGCTGAAACTTCAACACAGTCTGAGGTCCAGTCTAATTAAACAGAAAAATAATAATGAATCATATTTTATATTTAAAGAATAATCTTACAATATTCCAAAATTAATTAAAAAACGTTTAGTTTAAGGTGAAATGAACACACACACAACTCATGAAACTATACTTCCAGCTTACCTTGATCAATAGTTCCTGTAAATTCTGTAATTAATTTTGGCCAATGTAAGTTTGACTTCAACTTCTGCAGTTTAAAAAATTGTATAAAAGAGTTATAATGATCATGTAAAATTCTGAATATCGCTCACAATCAGATAACCATCTATCTTCATCTAACTTACATCTTCTGTGTCTCCTTCTTTTCTCAGTAGAACAGCATCATGGCCTCTGTGTTCCTGTACTGAATATAATGAACAGATGTGTGTCTGGTCTGTCCTGCAGAAGACCTCCAGAGCCCGATGATGCTGTGGACAGAGCCTCTGCTCCAGGTCTCCAGCTGCCTCCACCAACACGTGGCCCTGCAGTGCTACTACTGTGTAATGATGTTTCACATGGTTCTCACAGTAGGAGGCAGTGCAGGTCAGACAGGACTTCACAGCTCTGAGCTTCCTTCCAGTGCAGATATCACAGGTCACGTCTTCAGGTCCTGCGTACTGCTGGGCTGGTAGAACAGGACTGTACTGAGCCTGCTGGAGCTTCTGGATCACCTCAGCTAAGGCTGAGATTGGGTCCAGTGCAGGACGGGTTTTGGATTTCTTCTTACACTGAAGACAGGAATAATTTCCTGAGATGTCTGGCCTGGCCCAGTAGGTCATAATGCAGGGTCTGCAGTAGTTGTGTCCACAGGGGACGGTGACTGGGTCCTTCAGAACCTCTGTACACACCGAGCAGCTAAAGTGTTCTTCAGTCAGTAGACCAGCTACCAGGGTACTGTAAAGAAATGTATGTAAATGTTTATAAATGTGATTTGCTCAATTCTCATGTGGTAGAATCTGAAGCAAATTTCATACCTTTTTTCTCCATGTAAAGACTGATGGATGTTCAGGACCTGACATGGTGATAATGTTTTCTCCTTTTTGGCTCTAGTATTGGATTTAAAAACAAACATTATTACATTTCTATTGCCATACAGAAGAGGGGTCTCATTTTACACAAATAACATTTTCTTTCATGAAAACGCACGCAGACGCAAAATACGTTTTATAAATCATGCTCTACCTGGGATTTTGGAATGCCGAAATAATGTATTTGGTGGTCACAGTAGTGGGGTGACAAACAAAAAGAAAAAGGTTGGTTGTCCTGGTTGTTTCCTGGGTAAATACCCAGCTCAAACTGTACAAATAAATCGCATGCGGAAAAAAAGAATGATTCATGATTCATGATTCTCATGATTCATGTGCGCACACTGTACGGTCTGATGCAACCTGACTGCTCACACTACATGACCAATATGTAGCAGAAAAAGAACCCACATAAGTAGTTATGCTATACAAAGCAAAATGCTCTTTTTGCACTTTGGTGTGCAGAAAAATCCATAAAAAAGCAGTGCTGCATATGGCGAAAGGTGCTCCAAAATTTAATTGATTCACCACTATAAACGTTAAAAAGGTTTGCTTGTGTCTGTCACAGCTCAAGAGACGAGATTTCATTTTCATTCCGTGAAAAGAGGAGGACGCGTAGCTTTGACTCAGACCATGGAACAATGACGGCAAAAAGCATTGGCTCACATGCTTGGGTTCCTAGTGTTGTCCAAATGCGTAATTTGCGGGGTGATTAGAAGGAACATGACCCCCGCGATCATTAAACAGTGTTGTTTTACAACCTACCCATCCAAATGTGCTCCTTTCGTTTACACAGTACACACACATAAAGTGTAAAGTTTTACGAATTTTTACAATGACAAAAATACAAAAAAACAGTGCTAATCTGCTCCTGATCAAAAGATTCACTGCATCTGCAATTAAATAGAGGCAACTTTGTTGGAACATGTAAAATTAGCAACTGTTTGTTACAGACATATACATATTTATGCATTAGGGCTGCACAATAAATCTAATTGCAATCTAATGTAAGATTGTGTGTTTATAAATAAATGCAAAATGATGCAATTTTACATATTCTGAGGGAACTATATTATTTCATTCTCTCGAAGTTTACCAACTGACTAAACTGTGCTGCTCAGTGTCATGTCAGTCAGTTAACCGTTCCTTCCGTGTTCCGGACTGGAGTTGGGGAACGCAGGGTAAAACTGTAAATCTTGACCCGAACAAGCTCAATTTCTTTCATTTTTGTCAGGCTTGGGTCAGAGTTGGGTCACGTTTGTGCAGAAAATGCGCAGTCAGCAAACACGAACTTATAGTACCTATCCTTCCTGTACGATTCACTGCTCGTAAATTTGTTTTCGGAGATTGATAGTGTTTTGCACATTGAGCGCTTAATAGATGGCACTGCTGGTGTTGTACCAATTTCTGTGACCTGTCAAATTCTGTGACCCTAGATGGCGCTGTGCCACGAAAGTCGGTGAACAACATGCGATCACAGACAAGAAGACAAGAAGACCGGTATTAGGAAGGAAGAAAAAAGTTCTTGGTGTGTGTTTTGCATTTCTATCCTACTTACAGCACGGTCACAATATCTGGCAACGCTTTCAAAAAATGTGACTGCTTGTCCCTGGTTCCTGTTCATTATTAGAAAGGTAAATGTTGTAGTTTCAGGAATTAGAGGAAGAAAGAAGTTACCTGAAATGGTTTGGTGTGTGTTGCATTTCTCTATTTAACCTCATTAAAATAATGATTATGTCCTGAATAATAACAAGGCTCCATGTTTCACTTAGTTGTTTATTGCTATCAAAGTACACAGTTAAACACTCAATAATCAATTAATTCAGATATTAATTATTTTGTAGTATTATTTTTTCCATAAAAATTCAGTCTCAGACTACCTCAAGCCGATAAATGTTTTTTTCCAGCCACTTGTCTTCTTCGTCTGTGATCATACGTTGTTCACAGTCTTTCGCGGCACAGCGCGTATAACTCCAATACAATCCAGCACTTTCACTTTCAATCACTCTCGACTCTGCACAAAATCACTTTGCACAAAATCACTTTGCACAAAATCTTTGTGCTTTTTTCTCTTTGCGTAATCTCTGCTCTTTTTACTTTTTTATCTTATACATTGTCTTTCACTCATTTGCACACCTTCATTTTCGCTGCTTATTTTTACAGTTTTACTGCTGGCTTTCCAGTCGCTCAGATCAGGTGGCACTTTATTTTAAAAGTCATTATATTTGGCAGAAGTAGAGGCATACATGTGTATGTTTATGTGTCTATTTTTATTTTATTATTATTATAAAAGCTCAATGAGCAACTTGTTTGTGCACTTTCTAAAGATTTTAGATTTTAGATTTAATAATAATCAACAGATTAATCAATTATTAAAATAATTAGTTGCAGCCCTACTTGAGGTTTTGGCAAACTGAGTAAAATTAAAAAACTGAGAAATCACATCTACATAAGTTTTCACAGCCTTTGCTCAATACTTTGTTGATGCACCTTTGACACCAATTATAGTCTTTTTGAATATGAGGCCACAAGCTTGGGACACCGATTCTTGGCCAGTTTGGCCAAACTCCAGCAGGTTGGATGGGAAGCACTGGTGCACAGCCATCTTAAGATCTCTCCAGAAATGTTCAATCGGATTCAAGTCTGGGCTCTGGCTGGCAAACTCAAGGACATTCACAAAGTTGTCCTGAAGCCACTCCTTTGATATCTTGACTGTGTGCCTAGGGTTGTTTTCCTGCTGAAAGATGTGCTCTGGAGCAGGTTTTCATCCAGGATGTCTCTACATGTCTACATCATCTTTCCCTCTATCCTGACTAGTCTCCCAGTTCCAGCAGCTGAAAAACATCACCACAGCATGATGCTGCCACCACCATGCGTCACTGTAGGGAAGGTATTGGCCTGGTGATGCGTGATGCCTGGATTCCACCAAACAAAGTCCAGAGAATTTTGTTTCTCATGGTCTGAGAGTCCTTCAGGTGCCTTTTGGCAAACTCCAGGCAGGCTGCCAGGTGCCTTTTACTAAGGAGTGGCTTCCATCTGGCCATTCTACCATACAGGCATGATTGGTGAATTTCTGTAGAAATGGTTGTCCTTCTAGAAGTGTTTCTTCTGTCCACAGAGGACCTCTGGAGCTCTAACAGAGTGACCATCGAGTTCTTGGTCACCTCCCTGACTAAGGCCCTTTTCTCCCAATCACTCAGTTTAGGTGGTCGACCAGCTCTTATACTGCAGCTCTGTGTTGATTGGCAGCTTCAAAGTAGCAGAACATTTTCTGTAACCTTCCCCAGGTTTGTGCCTTGAGACAATACTGTCTCAGAGGTCTACATACAATTCCTTTGACTTCATGCTTGGTTTGTGCTCTGAAATGAAATGTGGGACCTCACAGCACTGAGAACTAAACTCTACACATTAAACATCCTCCTTAGGCCCATTCAACACTGCCTGAAGCTTTAAAATTTCTCACTGGAATTACTGTTTACGTCCTGCGCCAGTACGACAGAGTGGCATCAAAGCCACTCTTGAACGCTTCCCACCTTTGGGGTTTTGTTTTGTTGATGTCAATCTACATCGTATGTATATAAAAATTACCTTGCCTGAGAAATTTTGCATTAAATAGATAATCAGATAATGATTTGAAGTTAGATAATGAAATCAGAAATTATTTTCACAATTTATAGTGATTTTCTCAGAATTTTACGGGTCTATACATTGACTAATTATACTTGTGACTGTCGGAGAGGGTGAATGTTTTGCCAGCCCTATTAGCCTGTAATGAATAGATTCAATCAAGTACATTTTAAATAATCACTTACATAACATCCTCAATCCATTGTCTTATGAAACTCACTAGAATACTAGAGATGAAATGATACATAAACCAAGACGAAAACCATTAATGAAATGTCCACAATCTTATACTGCAGTTATAGCTGTTATACACACGTCTACACGCGTAGCCATGAATGACACTTATCCGTCAAAACAAACAATACTATATCATATTCTGAAATAAATTATAAAATATTTATATATAAATAAATATTATATATTATAAAATAAATAAAAACAGATATTGGTCCTTAATACATTGGTTTTCTATTAATTGAAACAAATTGTGGAATATTGGGGCAGTGGTGGCCTAGCGGTTAAGGAAGCGACCCCGAATCACGTTCCGCCAAGGTGCCACTGAGCAAAAGTACCGTACACACACTGCTAGCCAGGCACCTGTCATGGCTACCCACTGCTCACCAAGGGTGATGGTTAAAAGCAGAAGACACATTTCGCTGTGTCACCATGTGCTGCACCATGTTTCACAATGACAATCTCTTCACTTTTCAATATACCAAGAAAGTATCATAATCTGAATTGAAGTACCTGTGATATCCTTCATCTGTCCATTCTGTGAATCTTACTGGTCGATCCAATGACTTGTCACTGTTCATGGATGTGACTGTAGGAGCTAGTGATGGTAAGGCCAATATGCTGAGGTATTTGGGGCAGTGGTGGCCTAGTGGTTAAGGAAGCGGCCCCGTAATCAGAAGGTTGCCGGTTCGAATCCCGATCTGCTAAAGGTACCACTGAGTTGCCACTGAGCAAAGCACCCTGCACACACTGCTCCCCGGGCGCCTGTCATGGCTGCCCACTGCTCACTCAGGGTGATGGGTTAAATGCAGAGGACAAATTTCACTGTGTGCACTGTGTGCTGTGCTGCTGTGTATCACGTGTGACAATCACTTCACTTTCATAAAAGAACACAGATGAACTACACAAAAACTGCATATTTTTTACATTTCTTCACCAGATTTAATACGTTGACTAAAAACAAACACATTTTACACTTCTGAATGGAATTACCTCTGATATTCCCAATATGGCCATTCTGTGAATTTTACTGGTCGATCCATCGACTTGTCACTCTTCATGGATGTGACTGTAGGAGCTGGTGACGGTGTTGGGAATGGCCATTGCCTGAGTTATAAAAAGAACACTGATGAATTACATAAAACTGCAATTTTTTTTCTATTTTTCACCAGATTTAATTCATCAACTGAAAAAACAAACAGTAATTCAACATTATTTCAGATTCTCTAATTACAATAGATATTAATGATCAAAATGCAAAAAAAAACAAATAGTGGTCCTAAATACATTGGTTTTCTATTAATTACAACAAATTGTGCAATATACCATTAATAAAAACACATTTTACACTATAAAGACTTTAAAGTATCATAATCTGAATGGAATTACTTGTGATATTCCCAATCTGGCCAATCTGTGAATTTTACTGGTCGATCCATCGACTTGTCACTCTTCATGGATGTGACTGTAAGAGCTGGTGACGGTGTTGGGAATGGCCATTGCCTGAGTTATAAAAAGAACACAGATGAACTATATAAAACTGCAATTTTTTTTCTATTTTTCAACAGATTTAATTCATCAACTAAAAACAAACAGTAATTCAACATTATTTCACATTCTCTAATTACAATACATTTTAATTATCAAAATGTGAAAAAAAAGATGTAGGACCTAAATACATTGGTTTTCTATTAATTACAACAAATTGTGAAATATACCGTTAATAATAAAAACACATTTTACACCATAAAGACTTTAAACTATCATAATCTGAATGGAATTACCTGTGATATTCCCAATCTGGCCAATCTGTGAATTTTACTGGTCGATCCATCGACTTGTCACTCTTCATGGATGTGACTGTAGGAGCTGGTGACGGTGTTGGGAATGGCCATTGCCTGAGTTATAAAAAGAACACAGATGAACTACATAAAACTGCAATTTTTTTTCTATTTTTCAACAGATTTAATTCATCAACTGAAAAAACAAACAGTAATTCAACATTATTTCAGATTCTCTAATTACAATAGATATTAATGATCAAAATGCAAAAAAAAACAAATAGTGGTCCTAAATACATTGGTTTTCTATTAATTACAACAAATTGTGCAATATACCATTAATAAAAACACATTTTACACTATAAAGACTTTAAAGTATCATAATCTGAATGGAATTACTTGTGATATTCCCAATCTGGCCAATCTGTGAATTTTACTGGTCGATCCATCGACTTGTCACTCTTCATGGATGTGACTGTAGGAGCTGGTGACGGTGTTGGGAATGGCCATTGCCTGAGTTATAAAAAGAAAACAGATGAACTACATAAAACTGCAATTTTTTTTCTATTTTTCAACAGATTTAATTCATCAACTAAAAACAAACAGTAATTCAACATTATTTCACATTCTCTAATTACAATACATTTTAATTATCAAAATGTGAAAAAAAAAGATGTAGGACCTAAATACATTGGTTTTCTATTAATTACAACAAATTGTGAAATATACCGTTAATAATAAAAACACATTTTACACCATAAAGACTTTAAAGTATAATAATCTGAATGGAATTACCTCTGATATTCCCAATCTGGCCAATCTGTGAATTTTACTGGTCGATCCATCGACTTGTCACTCTTCATGGATGTGACTGTAGGAGCTGGTGACGGTGTTGGAAATGGCCATTGCCTGAGTTATCAAAAGAACACTGATGAACTACATAAAACTGCAATTTTTTTTCTATTTTTCACCAGATTTAATTCATCAACTGAAAAAACAAACAGTAATTCAACATTATTTCAGATTCTCTAATTACAATAGATATTAATGATCAAAGTGCAAAAAAAAACAAACAGTGGTCCTAAATACATTGGTTTTCTATTAATTACAACAAATTGTGCAATATACCATTAATAAAAACACATTTTACACTATAAAGACTTTAAAGTATTATAATCTGAATGGAATTACTTGTGATATTCCCAATCTGGCCAATCTGTGAATTTTACTGGTCGATCCATCGACTTGTCACTCTTCATGGATGTGACTGTAGGAGCTGGTGACAGTGTTGGGAATGGCCGTTGCCTGAATTATAAAAATAACACAGATGAACTACACAAATCTGCATATTTTTTACTATTTGTCACACAAACAATATAACACATTTTGAATGAGAAGGTGTGTCCAAACGTTTGGCCTGTACTGTATATCTGGGAAGGCTTTAAGTCTTAAAAAAAACCATATATATTATATAAGCAAACAGAGATATGTTTGACAAGATGCATTGCTTCATCTTCAGGACTCTGCTCTCCATACTGTTGTACTGATTATGATTATTAACAGCAGGAAAGGAAAAGTATTAACATGTAAACTCCATCAGCACCATCCATCCACTTGCCTCATGTGACCTAATCCGAATGGAAAACAAACACCACGTGACATCACAGCATATATTTCCATAAAAACTGATTACGAAGACTAATAGTTTTGTTTTCATCCACTATGAAATATAGCGGTATGTTTTGATGCTTTGTTTTCTGGAAGTTGAAATAATTCTGACGTTAAATCAGACAGGCCACACCCTGAACCCCCTGGAAAATATGCACACGCCATATACACAAGTGTCCAACATTTGACGTAATAACTTTAATTTCGCAGTTTATAAATAATTGATCAGTAAAAACAACATTAATCTTTATCTTGAGATAACAGAGTCTACGGAAAGTCTACATGATACACGGAAGTCGCCATGTTGGAGAAGTAAATGTCAAAACGGACAGTCAGTATATCTACTTAGTTTATATCCGGTGAAGGACAAGAGAAAACTTGAAGAAATAAAGCAGGAACAAAAGAAAGCCTGGAAAATACGGTGGTTTATAACGATTTACAAGTTTTACCTGTCGTGGTCTGATCGCGCCATCCCGACACAAAACAAGTAAAAACCCGCCTTCTACATTTAGGTTTCGCTTTAACCTGAAATGGCGCAACTGTAATCAAATCTGATGCTCTTAAAGGGGCTGGCTAGTTTAAAAAAATAAAATATAGACTTTAAATTTATCAGTGTTTAACAGCACAGCCCCAATGTTCAATGTAAAATAATTTTATTCTAAATACTCTCATATTCTAATGTACAGTTATTACATTTTTTATTTCAAAAATGTCTTTGGCTCATGACTCATCAACGGCTCATCACTTAATTCATGAGAGTTTAAAACCTGCTTTTCATTACAAATCTCTTCAGTGAGAAACGGTTCTGTAAATGTGATCTAAGAAGAGCTGAGCAACAACGGGAACAACGTGTTAAAAACTGAATTCCATCGTGGTTGCCTTCAAATGGCCTGTTGTAACTGTAAGACTGTGTGCATTTAAATTATCCTTTTCTCTCTATACGATGTTGAAGTTACAAATACTGTATATTTATATAAATAGTACATGCTAGAACACTTACTTCTGAATCCTACTGCTATTGGAGTATGTTTTTTTTTCTTTTATTCCTGTAGACTAAATTGAACTGTTAAAATGTGCTTCTAATTTGTAAAACAACAGACTTTCTCTCCTTATATTCATCATATTTTACATTATTTTGCCTTCTCTCCGTGTTCGTTTTTTGGAAATCCCCTGCCGACGTGAAACCGGATTCACCGAATAGAAATGCATTGTGGGAAATGTAGTTTATGGTCAACGTCAACGTATCGTGCGTGCTGAAGGGACGAATGTCTTTCTATAGTTACCCTGCTGTAGATGGCTGTTCGAAGTAGTTTTGCCCTAAAAACTAATTGATTTATGGCCATTTTAGGCCGTATTGTCAGCAGCCACAGTAAATAAAACGCGGGAAAGAAGCAAAGACCACATTGTCCATATTTCTTTTTTTACTTAATCGTCGCATGAACACCGTTGTGCGTTTGTCATCAAAATACATTATTCACCAACATTTTAAACCAGAACCTGTACAAAACAAAGAGAGACACGCAGAAGGTGGAACACGGTGCTAGGTCCCAATCCGGTGGGTTGATACGGTGACGCCTGAACAAGTGAGATCAAGCGGACGTAATTAATAATTCCTGTAGAGTCACTAATGAACATATAGTATGCGTGTGAGATTCACAGCTTTGGTCATTGGGACAAAAACACCTGGTGCTTTGAAAATGTCGGCAAAAACGGACAAAACTCAGCGTTGATGAGTAAATATGCTAGTGTGTGTACAGTTATGAGGAAACAGGAAGTTGGACGTGTAGTGTAACAGCACACGGGTTGAGAATGGCGTTGATTGTGTACGGTAGTACGGTGCCTTGGTCTGGGATGGAGACCTGTCCCGGTGGGACATTGTGTAGGTCAGGAGTTTTACATTGGCGTCAGAGTGCATAGTTCAAGTGACAGATAAGGAGCGGTGACGAGATGTTTTGGAGGGGGGGAAAAGGTCACCGAGCACGTGCAGTGGAAGGTGAAGTGGGCGTGAACAAGCAAACATCCTGAGTTGTGGTGAGTGTTGCCATGGCAACAGCCCCGGCTGGGCGTGGGGTCCTTGGTGAGAGCTCCAGGCTGTCCACAGAGATGCCCGAGTCGGTACTCTGGCTGCGGCCACTGCCGCCGCACGCATCCTCGGGCTCCTCCTCCTCCTCCTCCTTCAACCAGAGAAGATCCGCCTCCTCCAGCGGGAACGACCGGCGTTCCCACGGCAAGACCGACTGCTGAGAGAACACCTGTAAAGAAATAGTTTTAAACGTTTTGTGTATGCCTACACGTAACCTCCTGTGTAAATCCACACTGATCTCTTGCTGCTGATCTAGGATCTTGCTCACTGCTCAACATCAGGTAGTAGCCTAGCAGGTAACGCACTCGCCTATGAACCAGAAGACCCAGGTTCAAATCCCCCTTACTACCATTGTGTCCCTGAGCAGGACACTTAAACTGAGTGTCTCCAGGGGGGACTGTCCCTGTAACTACTGACTAGTACTGCACGATTAATCTAATCGCAATCGTAAATACGATGTCAGTCTGTGCGATTACATGAACGCAAAAAGATGCAATTTAAATGATTAGTACATGGATTGGATCGGATATGTTGCCGATCCATTCTCTCAAAGTTGGCGAGCTGACTGAAGTCTCACGTCTCACATCTCAGTCGGATGTGACGGATTTGGTCACATGACTTTCGATTCGGAGACATATGGGTAGACGGCGCATGACGCGCTGCATCGTACGTCAACGTCGCCGCCATATTGCGATAGGCTCTGCTGTGGTGTGAAGCATATACATGTCTATGGAGAGAAGTGCATAAAAAATGCCTCACTCTTGTGCTGCTTGGGGCTGTACAAACCGCTGTACGCTCCAAACCAGATCCCGGGGGATCTGGACAATTGTTTTGAATATATTTGGCCATTATAAAATCCCGTTTTATAAGTCTTAACCTTAGCTAAGCTAGGCTAAGCTAGCGAAGCTATGCATTCCTGTGTTCAAGTCAGCCTCCAAACAACGTTTTGGCTAAACGTAGGCATTAACTATTTAGACTGTTCTTAGCTGTTTAGTTCACTTTTCTCAAAAGTTGAAGGTTTCCTAAAGAAATTCACCTCAGTTTACAAATCTTAACCTTAGCTAAGCTAGCAAAGCTATGCATCCCTGTGTTCAAGTCAGCCTCCAAACAACGTTTTGGTTAAATGTAAGGACTATAATACGGGATTTTATAATGGCCAAATATAATCAAAACAGCCGTTCGACAGTAGATTTTTGCTATTATTTAATATTTTTTGTGATTATTTTATATTTGTAGAATATTGTATTTTGAAAGCACTGGGCATTTCAGGTTGTTATATGTTTCACTTTGAAATTAAACATTTCACTATTAGTATGCAACTTTTCATTGATATACAAGCAAGTGTCCTTTATCATATCGCAATCGCATAATTGATCTCAATAATCGCAATATGTCTTTTTCCCCCAAATCGTGCAGCCCAACTACTGACTGTAAGTTGCTCTGGATAAGTAACAGATTAAAAGATAAAACGAACGTCCACCTGCTGCTCTTCCTCAGACTGAGCGAAGTTTGGTTCTTCTGCGTCTCGATCTCCAGGCGGGCTGGTCGGCGAACTCGCCCCGTCTGCGCAGTGGTCCTGTCTGCCGCTGGGCGAGCAGGCGTCCCCGTCCACCAGCCTGGAGCTCCACTGCCCCTCCCCGTGGCATGAAGCAGGCCTGAGCGAAGACGGTCGTGGGAATCAGCCATCAATCAGACATTTTATAAAAAATGGTCACTGCACAAACAATAATAAAAGCCCCCTGACCTGCCCCGCCTGCGTCTGTAGGCCCAGCTGCCCCAGCGGCCCCTCTCTCTGCCCTCCGACACGGCGTGGCGACTGAGGAAGGCGCCGTCAGACAGGTCCTCCACCTACACGCACACAACATGCTTGTTAAGTGAATCGACTGTCATTGTGATCCACAGCAGCACAGCACACGGTGCACACAGTGAAATTTGTCCTCTGCATTTAACCATCACCCTTAGTGAGCAGTGGGCACCATGACAGGCGCCCAGGGAGCAGTGTGTGGGGACGGTGCTTTGCTCAGTGGCACCTTGGCAGATCGGGATTCGAACCGGCAACCTTCTGATTACGGGGCCGCTTCCTCCACCGCTAGGCCACCACGGCACCTGTAGGGTAAAAGCGGTGCACAGACACCATCCCTTTCTGACAGCTACACACCTCCTCTGGGTGTGAAGCATCCCGGTCCTCCGGCTCTTCAGGCTCAACGCTGGAGTCCGTCCTGTCCTCGGCGTCCCGGCGGTCCAGCGCCCTCCAGCTGTGGAGAGGCAGTGAGAGGGATGAGCTTGTCTCCGGGTCCTACCGGCCGCGGCGTGATGGACTTGCCTGGGTGTGGGGATCTCCTTGTACTGCAGCCGCTGCACTCGCACGGCCAGCCCGGACAGGCCCAGCGGCATCACCAGGTTGTCGATGTCGAACGAACTCTCGCTTCTGCGCCTGCGCAGCGGCTGACACGGAGACGAGGCCCTGAGCACCTTCACAACAGCAGACACCAGTCAGGGGCGCGTGCACGGATACCGGGACCGCGGGCAGTCCAGGTATCAACAGTCCAGGAATCAACGTACCTGAGTGGGTGTGGCTGACAGCGGGTGCAGCTCCGTGATTGGCTGAGTGGGGACACCCGGACTCACCACAGCCCTGTAATCCCTGCAGCTGGCCCCACCTGCAGACAAGGACAGAAGGTCAGCGTGGCATCTCAGAAGCTCTTTATACTTCATATTAAACCTAGCAGGTAACACACTCGCCTATGAACCAGAAGACCCGGGTTCAAACCCCACTTACTACCATTGTGTCCATGAGCAAGACAGTTAACCCTGAGTGTCTCCAGGGGGGGACCGTCCCTCTAAATACTGATTGTAAGTCGTTCTGGATAAGGGCGTCTGGTAAATTCCGTAAATGTAAAGTGTAAATTTCATCTCCAGGAGTCACCAACCCGAGGCTATTTCATCCTTAAACAGCGCCTCCCTGTGGCTTTAGAGAATAAATTAGAATTTCAGTGTATTTTATTTTTTTTATCTGTGGTTTGTAGTTTGAAATTACAAATGGCATTGTGAAATTAAAATGCAATATGTTTAATTTTTGGTCGTTCAACATGGCGCGTGCGCTCGCCACCCCCACCAGAGCTGTTTATCAGTCTGTTCGATTAGAGCAGCGTTGAGGCGAGTAAGCAGCTGTTTACGATATTTAGTCTTTAACGATTCGCATAAGTTCACATAAGATTCTGTAGAGCTGTACACAGACAAAACAATAATATCCACAATAAAACAGTAAAAACCAACATCTAGAGAGATTTAAAAGCCAAGGAGAAATAACGTGTTTTGATGGAGCTCTTAAAAGCAGGAAGGCAGTTGGCCGGAGTTTCGTTGCAAAATCGTAGAGCAGCGAGTGAAACTGCTCGGTCACCCCTGAGTTTCCTCCTCGTCTTGTGGACGTTCTGCTGACCGGAGAGCACGTGGAGGAGCGTACGACTGAATTAGGGTGACCAGGTCTCTCCTTTTTTGATATTTTGAGGTGATTAAACACTCGTCACCGGTTTAAAACGTCTGGAAGAATTACTCACCTATGCTGTGCAGATGAGGCGTCCTCCTTGCTCTGCCCGCCCTCAGAGGCACATGGCCCCGCCCACCAAACAAGGGGAAAGCGGGCGACAGGCCGGGCCCGCGCAATGCATTCTGGGAGCGTCTGGCCTGCAGACGCAGCCCACAGTGCACCGCCAATGGAAAATCTGTTCTCACACACACACAAACAAATTTGGTTTTGAACACCTGCACAGTTTCAAGAGCAAGAACAGCCAGAAACGAGTGTCCGTGTTAAGAGCATTAAAATGAATTAATCGACGAATCGCGAGTGCAGTGCAGTTCCTAATTGATTTTATCGATTGCCGTTTGCTTAACGCTGTTTAACGTTCGTTGGGATTTTGGAAGAAATTGACACTCATCTCACTCTTATCTCACTGAATAATCGAATAATCAATCGAATCATGAGACAAGTGAATGTTCACACCTCTAATATGTGTGTGAGTGTGTGTGTGTATTACCTGGAGTCGGAGTGAGAACAGGATGTACACACAGGTCCAGTCCCGTACATTCCTCTTTCTCCGACGGGGGCCGCGAGGAGCTCCCAGCACACAACACACACACTACCGGTGGCTCACATGCACAGGGCAATGCTACCGGCTGGCCGAGAGACAGAGGGAGACAGACAGAGAGACAGAGAGAGAGAGAGAGAGAGACAGAGAGAGACAGACAGACAGAGAGTGAGAGAGACAGACAGAGAGAAAGAGAGACAGACAGAGAGTGAGAGAGACAGAAAGAGAGAAAGAGAGACAGACAGAGAGTGAGAGAGACAGAAAGAGAGTGAGAGAGACAGACAGAGAGTGAGAGAGACAGACAGAGAGTGAGAGAGACAGACAGAGAGTGAGAGAGACAGACAGAGAGTGAGAGAGACAGACAGAGAGTGAGAGAGACAGACAGAAAGAGAGAGAGAGAGACAGAGAGAAAGAGAGACAGACAGAAAGAAAGACAGAGAGAGAGAGACAGACAGAGAGAAAGACAGAGAGAAAGAGAGAGAGAGACAGAGAGAAAGAGACAGACAGAGAGTGAGAGAGACAGACAGAGACAGACAGAGAGTGAGAGAGACAGACAGAGAGAAAGAGACAGACAGAGAGAAAGAGACAGACAGAAAGAAAGACAGAGAGAGAGAGAGAGAGACAGACAGAAAGAAAGACAGAGAGAGAGAGAGAGAGACAGACAGAGAGAAAGACAGAGAGAAAGAGACAGAAAGAGAGAGAGAGACAGACAGAAAGAGAGAGAGACAGACAGAAAGAGAGACAGACAGAAAGAGAGAGAGAATGAGAGAGACAGTGAGACAGACAGACAGACAGAGAGAGAGAAACAGAGAGAGTGAGTGTGTTATTGAACAGATCTGAACACAGATCATGAAAGCGTGATTAATATTTGGTGTTTGCATGTCTCACCTTCGACCTGAGTGCCACAGATCCCTCCACACGGATCAGTTTGTGGCGCCGCTGCCGTGGTAAAGGACAGACCCGCGCCGCAGAGGGGAGGAGCTGAGCGTCGTCAGCCCGAGTCATCCTGAGGGGATCACCCGCAGAAGAGGACCTGAAAGAAACCTGTTCTGTCAGAACCTGTCACGTGACCAGTATAAAAATACCCAAGATCAACATAAAAAAATCTGCTGTAATAAATATAGTTTAACTGAAAAATTGCAAAGATTTTTTTTGTGAAAATGTAATAAAATGTGTTAGTTATTTGAGATTCCTCAAAATATTCAAAATAATGACAAACTAATATGCACAGACTGGTTCTAGACGCTGTAATGAACCTTTGATCTTCATAAAAAGCCTCAGATATAATGAAAAAGCTGATTTATCTAATGATTGAAGTCTGATTGGCGGGAGAGGGCGAAGCAGACGGACCTGAAAGCGGGGTTTGGTAGAGCTGGTGAGGGTCTGGACGCTCTGTGCTGTGTGTCAGGAAGCAGCCGAGCCTGAAGAGCAACCCAGAGATTTACACGGGACACACACACACACACACACACACACACACACACACACACACACACACCCCCTCACACACACGCCCTCATACACACACAAACTTTCACTCACACACATGCACTCATACACACTTTCACACACACACACCGATTTCAGTCTCACCTTCACCTGCCGGAGGTGTGTGTAGAGCTCGGTCAGCGCTCCGATCTTATACTCCAACTCGGACACCTGAGCTTGGAGCCACACCCACCTGCTGCCCAGCCACGCCCTCTGCTCCACCCACCACCACTTCCTTCCCCTAAATCGAGCGAGACGGGCCGCATCAGACACAGGCCGCCGAAGTCAGACGAACACGGGGGATGTATTTCAACTCACGTGGTTTTCCCAGCCACGACTCCACCTTTCCTGCCACCTTCCTCCTCCTCCTCGTCGCTGTCGCTGCTCCCACCCGAGCTGCTGGCCGTGCGGTCCGAGTCCAGAGCGCCCTCTGCCGCCCGGAGGACCCCACTGCAGCTTCGCGCCAGCCGACTGAGCTCCGCCGAGCCGCCGCACCTCCGGCTGCAGCTCCACCCCGCCGGTCCCCGCAACCCCCGCAGCTGCTGGCCGACGTGCCGCTCCACCTGCTTCACCTGCACGGCCTGCAGGCGGCGCCACGCCCGCTCGGTGCGCGCCGCCAGGACCGCCTGCCGCCGGCCGGCCTCCTCCGACACCGAGGCCAGCTGCGCCCGCTCGGCCTCCACAGCGCCGGTGGGCGGGGCTCCGTGGGTCCCACGGTCACGTGGGTCGGACAAGTAGGACCGGACGCGGGACGGGTCGCCGCAGTTCACGCCGCTGCCTCCGTACGTCACCGCGCACGGCCGCTTGGGCGGCCGGCCGTAGGCGCAGCCGCGGCGCTTGCCGGCGGCCCGGTGGCCACACCCTGCGGCGGCCGCCGCCGGACCCGCCTCCTCGGGCTGCGCTCTGCGGCTCCTCCCGCCGCGTCCGCATTTCCTCCCGGAGTCCGTGCGGTTGCCGGAAAAGGCGCCGTTCGACGCCGCCGCGACGTCCCACTCGCTGTAGGTCTGGGCCTCCGGGACCCGGATCTCGGCGTGGCCGCACCGAGCCGGGGCGCTGACGCCGACCAGCGCGCTGCACCGCCCGGCCCGCGCCGCCCCGGCGCTCATTCCGGGCCGATCCGCCGCGCACCGCCGGACGCGTGAATACGGGCGCAGAGGCGGGAGTCCCGGCCGCTCCCTGCGCTGCGCAGCATCAGTCGTCCCCGGCACCACTGCGCATGCGCGGGGCGCGACGCAGCCTGCGCGCCGGGAGTCGGGCATTTTGAGCGCTTACTACTCTTACAAGAGAATAAAAAAAACACACTCAAAATCTGCCCGGTCAGCGCATACATCACATTACTAAATATTAGGTAGATATATTACTAAAAATATTATAATATAATATTTAGTAATGTAATGCTAAATTTTGCACTTTATAGTTATTTTTTAATATTTAGTAACGTGATGCAAAAATGTTTTTATTACAACACAAATGGCAATATTAGCGTATTAATAAACAGTTATGGTGCATTAATAAACAGCACGGTGGTTATTATAGACTTGATATATTATTTTACAAATCATTCTCTACTAAAAACAAAAAAAATATACAGTAATTCGCTATTGTAGATAAGTTATATGATACGACGGAAGGTTTTGTAGCGTGGGGGTGCAGACCGCGCCGCGAGATCTCGTTCGCCTCTCGCCCCGTATTCTCGCGAGATCTCGCGCGGTCGGGTAGGCGGCGCGGTGCGGTGCTGCAGGCCGCGGCTGCTCCCAGGTTCCACTTTCATGCGCCTGCGTTTCGGCTCCCGGACGAGGCATGGCGACCCAGACCGGGACACCCGGCGCGTCCGCGGGCCCGAGGAAGGACGGCGGGCCCTGCGGCAGGTTCTGGGAGAGCCCGGACACGCTGGCGCAGCTGGAGGCGGTTCGGCTGTGGGTCGGGAAGCATTACAAGAAGGTGAGAGAGCCGCGGGGCGACGCGGGCCCTTTGTTGCGGCCGCGCTTCTTGCGGCAGCCAATCAGCGGCCTCGGCCGTGTTGTTGCGGCCGAGCTCCGCTCAGCGCCGAGGTCCGCCGGCATTTGTCCAGCGTGTCCAGTTTCTTCTTGTGCTGGTTCGACTGGGCTGCTCCCGAAGCCGACCAATCAGAATGCAGCGGCGAATAGAAACTGGCCAATTGGAACACGCCAAAAGCTCAGCGCGCACGAGAAGCCGACCAATCACAACGAGGCAGAGCTCAGTCGAACCCAGGCCTGTTTCTGACCTGATAATTAATAAGATGAGCCAGAAATTAAATCATGAGCTTCTGTGTAGACATTTTCAGTATTTATGAGACTCCTTACAATCAGTAGTGACAGGGACAGTCTTGATTGGTCGTCTTCGTCTCTGCTCTCCTTGTCCAGTACGTGCAGACGGACGACCCACCTGGCAGCGCCCTCGCCGGGCTGGTGCAGCAGCTCCTGCACTTCCAGGAGGAGGCGTTCGGCCGCCGGGCCACCAGCCCCGCCCTCACCAAGCTCCCCGTGAGTCTCTCACATGCCCTGCTATGCCCTCACGCCCCCTTCCCCTGATGACCTTGGTCTTGTCTTTCTCCGCCTCCACAGATGAAGTGTTTTCTGGACATGTCACCAGGGGGCGCTCTGTGCCACATCCTGGGCTCCGCTTACCGATTCAAGACAGACCAGGGCTGGTGAGCCTGTGTACATGTGCGTGTGACCTGACCCTCTCTCTCACCCCTCGGTGGCCCTTGACCCTCTCGTACATGTTCTCTCTCAGGCGGCGGTTTGACTTCCAGAATTCTTCCAGAGTGGAGCGGAACATCGAGATGTTTGTTTCGATGGAGAAGGCCCTGATCCAGGTAGGGATGTGGTAACCATGACAACAACCCATGATTTATGTCTGGTTGGGGGGAGACCATGTGGGTTAGAAGGCTTGCTTGAACTGCAGACCTTGGTGTGTGTGTGTGTGTGTGTGTGTGTGTAAAACAGAACGGCTGCCTGGTACGGCCCCTGGTCTACCTGTCACCTGATCTGGACCACACCCAAGCCAGCAGAGTGCGGGAGATCATCACACGACACCAGGTGGGTCACGGGTAGAAGCTGAGAGGCTGTCCCGCTCTCTCGGCAAGGCTCTGATGTTGTGTGTGTGTGTGTGTGTGTGTGTGTGTGTGTGTCCTTCTTGTTTTAGGGTTCAATAACGGAGGATAAGACTCAGGCCTCTCATCTGGTCTTCCCATCACCCTACTCGCAGGAAGAAGGTGTGTGTTCTGTTAGGACGACCTTTCTAGTTATAAATATCTTCTTTATCAGCTTTTTTCCTACACACATAAAATCATCTCCGCCACACGACTTTTGGCCAGTCCTGGACATGTCCCTGTGTTGCTTTTTTAATGCTTTCTCTCTATTTCTCCATTAGCTGAGTGGTTCCGGCCTGTTCTGCGTAACGATAGACTGGTGTTACTACACTGGGGTCATTATCCGGACAGGTGAGGTGGACACACACACACACAGTACATGAGTTATGTAGAACACTGGCCCGAGAATTCCTCACTGTGTGTGTGTCCTGCAGTTACGATACCTGGGTGTCCAGCAGTGACGTGGAGGCGGATGTGGAGGAGCCGCCCGTTGCAGGTCGACAGTGGAGGGTGAGGAGAGTTGCAGGAAAAGCCTGAAAAGTCTTCTGAAGGAAACAAGTCAACTTCTTGTCCCCTGTCCTCCTCCCTCAGGTCCATGTGAAATGGGCCGTGGACATGGACACGTTCAACGAGTGGATGAACGAGGAAGACTATGAGGTGAACGAAAACAAGAACAGCGTCGTCGTCCGCCAGCGTTTCTACACACGAGATGAAGAGGTACCACAGGCTCCACCCACAGCAGCTTTAAAAAAAAAAAGTTATTTAAAATTAATTATCATTTAAAACCTGTCTCTAAGTCTCAGGAGCGGAAGCCCAGCGTAAAGAAAAGGAGGCACTCCCCATCTCCCATCACATCCGACACCAGGAAGAAGGGGGGGAAGAAGGGGTGGGTTACTGTCCTCCATCATTGTCACTTCCATCGCTGTTTCCCACCTCTGTATTAACCCTGTTCTCGGACTCGCCCGCTGCCCGGACTGGGACTGGGACTCGGCAGCTGCCCGGACTGGGACTGGGACTCGGCAGCTGCACGGACTGGGACTGGGACTCGGCAGCTGCCCGGACTGGGACTGGGACTGAGACTCGGCAGCTGCCCGGACTGGGACTGGGACTCAGCAGCTGCCCGGACTGGGACTGGGACTCGGCAGCTGCCCAGACTGGGACTGGGACTCGGCAGCTGCCCAGACTGGGACTGGGACTCGGCAGCTGCCCAGACTGGGACTGGGACTCGGCAGCTGCCCAGACTGGGACTGGGACTCGGCAGCTGCCCAGACTGGGACTGGGACTGGGACTCGACAGCTGCCCAGACTGGGACTGGGACTGGGACTCGACAGCTGCCCAGACTGGGACTGGGACTGGGACTCGACAGCTGCCCAGACTGGGACTGGGACTGGGACTCGGCAGCTGCCCAGACTGGGACTGGGACTGGGACTCGACAGCTGCCCAGACTGGGACTGGGACTGGGACTCGACAGCTGCCCAGACTGGGACTGGGACTGGGACTCGACAGCTGCCCAGACTGGGACTGGGACTGGGACTCGACAGCTGCCCAGACTGGGACTGGGACTGGGACTCGGCAGCTGCCCAGACTGGGACTGGGACTGGGACTCGGCAGCTGCCCAGACTGGGACTGGGACTCGGCAGCTGCCCAGACTGGGACTGGGACTCGGCAGCTGCCCAGACTGGGACTGGGACTCGGCAGCTGCCCAGACTGGGACTGGGACTCGGCAGCTGCCCAGACTGGGACTGGGACTGGGACTCGACAGCTGCCCAGACTGGGACTGGGACTGGGACTCGACAGCTGCCCAGACTGGGACTGGGACTGGGACTCGACAGCTGCCCAGACTGGGACTGGGACTGGGACTCGGCAGCTGCCCAGACTGGGACTGGGACTGGGACTCGACAGCTGCCCAGACTGGGACTGGGACTGGGACTCGACAGCTGCCCAGACTGGGACTGGGACTGGGACTCGACAGCTGCCCAGACTGGGACTGGGACTGGGACTCGACAGCTGCCCAGACTGGGACTGGGACTGGGACTCGACAGCTGCCCAGACTGGGACTGGGACTGGGACTCGGCAGCTGCCCAGACTGGGACTGGGACTGGGACTCGGCAGCTGCCCAGACTGGGACTGGGACTGGGACTCGGCAGCTGCCCAGACTGGGACTGGGACTCGGCAGCTGCCCAGACTGGGACTGGGACTCGGCAGCTTGCCGGACTGGGACTGGGACTGGGCAGCTGCCCAGACTGGGACTGGGACTCGGCAGCTTGCCGGACTGGGACTGGGACTCGGCAGCTGCCCGGACTGGGACTGGGACTCGGCAGCTGCCCGGACTGGGACTGGGACTCGGCAGCTGCCCGGACTGGGACTGGGACTCGGCAGCTGCCCGGACTGGGACTGGGACTCGGCAGCTGCCCAGACTGGGACTGGGACTGGGACTCGGCAGCTGCCCAGACTGGGACTGGGACTCGGCAGCTTGCCGGACTGGGACTGGGACTCGGCAGCTGCCCGGACTGGGACTGGGACTCGGCAGCTGCCCGGACTGGGACTCGGCAGCTGCCCGGACTGGGACTGGGACTCGGCAGCTGCCCAGACTGGGACTGGGACTCGGCAGCTGCCCAGACTGGGACTGGGACTCGGCAGCTTGCCGGACTGGGACTGGGACTCGGCAGCTTGCCGGACTGGGACTGGGACTCGGCAGCTGCCCGGACTGGGACTGGGACTCGGCAGCTGCCCGGACTGGGACTGGGACTCGGCAGCTGCCCGGACTGGGACTGGGACTCGGCAGCTGCCCGGACTGGGACTGGGACTCGGCAGCTGCCCAGACTGGGACTGGGACTCGGCAGCTTGCCGGACTGGGACTGGGACTCGGCAGCTGCCCAGACTGGGACTGGGACTCGGCAGCTGCCCAGACTGGGACTGGGACTCGGCAGCTTGCCGGACTGGGACTGGGACTCGGCAGCTGCCCGGACTGGGACTGGGACTCGGCAGCTTGCCGGACTGGGACTGGGACTCGGCAGCTGCCCAGACTGGGACTGGGACTCGGCAGCTGCCCAGACTGGGACTGGGACTCGGCAGCTGCCCGGACTGGGACTGGGACTGGGACTCGGCAGCTGCCCGGACTGGGACTGGGACTGGGACTCGGCAGCTGCCCAGACTGGGACTGGGACTCGGCAGCTGCCCAGACTGGGACTGGGACTCGGCAGCTGCCCGGACTGGGACTGGGACTCGGCAGCTTGCCGGACTGGGACTGGGACTCGGCAGCTGCCCAGACTGGGACTGGGACTCGGCAGCTGCCCAGACTGGGACTGGGACTCGGACTCTCCGCAGCTTTCCTTGATTGGGGACTGGGACCCTGCAGATGCTGACCTCATGATCTGTGCTGATTTAATGTCTCTCCCTCCTCAGGAGTTCCGGCTACTATAAGAGGCGTGGTCATCGTGAGGAGGAGGAGCCAGAGGAGGATTTGACCAAAGACATGGAGGACCCAACACCAGTGCCCAACATGGAGGAGGTCATCCTGCCCAAAATTGGTCTCTGTCCTCCTACTGCACTGATCTACACGCACGGGGCATTTTAACAATTCTGATTGGTCAGAGACGGTCGTGGGTACTTATCGTTTCATTCTGATTGGCTGCAGTGAACCTGAAGAAGGACAGCGAGAACACGCCTGTGAAAGGAGGGACCATGACTGACCTGGGTGAGTGTGTGTATATGTGAAAGAGAGGGAGAGAGAGAGAGAAGGAAATAAATAAACTCATTCATTTCTGCACACATTTTTAGATGAACAAGAGGATGAATTCTTGTCTGGAGTCAGGGTAAGAATTTACACACACACACACACACACACACACACACACACACACAGACAGCCAACGACAGTATAGCCCCTGCACACAGCCAGCTGTTTCCTGTGTGTGTAGGATGAGGAGGAGGGGAAACTGGACTACGGTCGCTTGGATACAGGAGAGGACAGCGCGACGGAACAGACCCATCATATCATCATTCCCAGCTACACCAGTTGGTTCGATTATAACAGGTGACACACACACACACACACACACCTCTGCCTGAAAGGACCTTAATCTTGGACCACGCCCACTTCCGAGATTAACATGCAGATTTTCTTTCCTGCCCAGTATTCACCAGATCGAGAGACGCGCCCTCCCCGAGTTCTTCAATGGGAAGAACAAGTCCAAAACTCCAGAGATGTGAGTTTTCTGCCCCCTGCTGGCGGAATGAGGGAGTGTATCTGGCGGGTATTAGTGATTGTGGATAAGGGCACGCGATCATGTGACCTCGCTCGACGCCTGTCCTGCAGATATCTGGCGTACCGTAACTTCATGATTGACACCTACCGGCTGAATCCTCAGGAGTATCTCTCCTCCACATCGTGCAGGAGGAACCTCACTGGAGATGTGTGCGCGCTCATAAGGTGATCAGAGTGTGTTTCTGGACCTGTGTGTGTGTGTTGTGTGACAGTGGTTGGTTATTGTGTGTGTGTGTTTTTGTGCAGGGTGCATGCACTCCTAGAGCAGTGGGGGTTGATTAATTATCAAGTGGAGGCGGAGACTCGGCCCCTCCCGATGGGCCCGCCCCCAACACCGCACTTCAACGTTTTAGCAGATTCAAACACCGGCGCACTGGTACCACTTCAGCACAGGCCATTACAGGTAACACACATATACACACACAAAAACACAGTAGGTTAGACACTCGCTTATGAACCAGAAGACCACAAAGTCCCAGGTTCAAACCCCACTTACTACCATTGTGTCCCTGAGCAAGACACTTACATTTTATGTTTCAGGCATTTATCAGATGCCCTTTTCCAGAGCTCATTATAATCAGTAGTGACAGGGACAGTCCCCCCCCTAGAGACACTCTTATGTGTCTTACTCAGGGACACAATGGTAGTAAGTGGGGTTTGATTCAACCACGAGTGTCTCCAGGGGGACAGTCCCTGTCACTACTGATTATAATGAGCTCTGGAAAAGGGCGTCTGGTAAATGTAAGTGACAATCGTCACACACGCGCGACGGTTCTATGAAAGGCTGACTGCTGTGCATGTTTTGTTCAGGTCTCTGCCTCCCAGCACATGTTGAATTTCCCCGAAAGGAGTCGAGAGAAAATATCCGACCCGCAGAACTTTGGCCTCAGAACCGACATCTACGCCAGGAAACACCCCAAGGTGAGCGGCCTGCATCGGGAGGGTGACAAACGATGAAGGGCGCGGTGCTGATGCGTACGTCCCCGTCTCTCTCTCTCTCTCTCTAGCAGAGTAAGAACGCGAGTGCAGGCAGGGAGTGGACAGAACAGGAGACACTGCTGTTGCTGGAGGTGAGGACCAACCACAAGCCACTTTTAGAATGAATTATTTTATGACTAATGTGAGGTGACAGATGAAATAAAGTCAACAACAAGTAATGAACGGAGGCGGTTGGGTCTCCCTCAGGCGTTAGAGATGTACAAGGACGACTGGAATAAGGTGTCGGAACACGTGGGCAGCCGCACGCAGGACGAGTGTATCCTGCACTTCCTGCGGCTGCCGATCGAGGACCCGTACCTGGAGAACTCCGAGGCGTCGCTGGGTCCTCTGGCCTACCAGCCCGTCCCCTTCAGCCAATCAGGGAACCCGGTCATGAGCACGGTGGCCTTCCTCGCCTCCGTGGTCGACCCGCGAGTCGCGTCTGCAGCCGCCAAAGCAGCTCTGGGTGGGTGTTCGTGTGTGTGTGTTTTGCGTATTTGCGTCTGCAAATTGTGTGTATCTGTTGTATTAACTGTGTGTGTGTGTGTGAACAGAGGAATTCTCTCGGGTGCGTGAGGAATTCCCCGCCGACCTGCTCGACACCCACATGAAGAAGCTTCCAGAACCAGGACGGACCTTTGGCCTGCAGACTAGTTCCGAGATGCTGGAGAAATCAGGTGTGTGTGTGTGTGTGTGTGTGTGTGTGTGTGTGTGTGTGTGTGTGTGTGTGTTCTCAGAAACTTTTATCGTTTGTCCTCATTCCCGCGCCCTGTGTGTGTCGTAGATTTTGACCAGATGGAGCCAGATGCCGAGCTGCCTGACAAGGTGAGGTCACCTTCATGTCCCCTGAATACCCTGAGGTCACTTCCAGTTAGTTAAACCTTGCACTAAAGTTACATACAGAGGTAACGATTGTGCAGACGTAGCTCCCGACGTGAGAAGATCATCGAAACAACCACCGTGTATATCTGGACTCAGATGTTTAACCGGCTGTGTTGTTGAACTTTATCACTGGTCTTCATGGGGTTTCAGGCGGAGGAGAAGATGGAGGGGGAGCTGATGGAGGTCAGCCAAGTTAAGTTGGAAACGTCAGAAAGAGACGAGAATGTTGGCGAGAGAAGAGACGATGGCAGAGCAGGTGTGTGTGTGTTTTAGCACCTTCTGCACTGTAAAGCCTGTACCTTTCACACTACCTAACATGGATTAAAAAAAGAGAGACGTGTTTCTGGTGAAGATGATTTCTCGGAGGTGGGACCAGCACTGGTGGAGAGGGAGGAGAACAGACAGAGCCTGGAGCTGGACCTGGTGGAGGCAAACATCTCCACGGCTGCAGCCGCTGCACTGGCCTCCGCTGCAACCAAAGCCAAGGTGAGCGAGTTGGAGGCGAAGAGTGTAGAACGTAGACCAGGGCTGATCCAGGGCTTAGCGGAGGATAGAACCTCGTCCTGTCTGATCGTATCCAACCTCTGACGCTCAGCACCTGGCCGCGGTGGAGGAGAGGAAGATCAAGTCGCTGGTGGCCCTGCTGGTGGAGACACAGATGAAGAAGCTGGAGATCAAGCTGCGACACTTCGAGGAGCTGGAGACCATCATGGACCGTGAGAAAGAAGCGGTGAGTGACTATCGGATCCAGGCTTGATTACAGGTGGTTAGGATTGTCCCTGTCACGTCCCGACCTACAGAGGGCATCATGGTACCACCAGTTCATCAACATCATGAAACGTCCAATCTGGAGCAGGCAATTAAACACTAATAACATATTCAAGAAGGTTGTTTCTGATTATAGGTCCTCAAAAATTCTACAATTTTAACAGAACTCACCTGATTCAAAAATGTAATTAAATTAAATATTGTGTATATTTCTATATTTCCTGTATGCCCGTTTGTGACGTTAGGACCATTGTGTATATTTTTGTAATTTTGTGTGTGTGTGTGTGTGTGTGTGTACAGTTAGAGCAGCAGAGGCAGCAGCTCCTGTCCGAGAGGCAGAACTTCCACCAGGAGCAGATAAAATATGCTGAGCTGAAAGCCAGACAGCAGCTGGAGCAACAAACCTCCACACACACACCTTCTTACAACCCAGTGCAGCACGGTGAGTACACACACACACACACACTCACACTGTTCCCAGTGTCCTGTAACCCTGGCTCGGAATGAGTAATGTTACTCAACATTAAACGTGTGTGTGTGTCAGGTGGAATGATGGCTGGAGCAGGACAGATGATGGGGGCTCGGCACATAGGAGCACCGAATGGCATGTGTGAGTACAAACACACACACACACACTCGCAAACTGAGGTTCATTTCTGAAGTAAACGGTGGTGTTCCTCGCTCCCATAGATCCCACACAGCCAACCGCACAGCCTGATGGGATAGCGCCGCCCACCACCGGCTCCACGTCCATCTCATGACGGCTCAGTGGTGAAAGCCTGAGGCCACGCCCGGTCGCTGCGGCCACACCCCTTCGATGAGCCATTCATGACCGTTTTCACGTCTTCTTTGTCATGTTTATGTGCTGTTACGAAGTTCATGCTGGTTTCTGTCGGTTTTCTTTTGTACTGGTTGTAGGTTTTTTTTTTTATTAATGCTGATGCAGCATTGGTAGGCCAATCATGACTAAATAAACCTGTTTTGTATGAAATGAACTTATGAGCTGTCGTTTTTTGAAAGCTATTATTACTACATTTCCATTTACAGCATTTACCAGACGCCCTTATCCAGAGCGACTTACAATCAGTAGTTACAGGGACAGTCCCCCCTGGAGACACTCAGGGTTAAGTGTCTTGCTCAGGGACACAATGGTAGTAAGTGGGGTTTGAACCTTCTGGTTCATAGGCGAGTGTGTTACACACTAAGCTACTAACACCCCTAGCGGTCCATGATAACACACACACATTGTGCACATCATACCATTTAGAATTATGAGGAGCAGTAAATCTCTTGTATCAAGGAGTATCATATTCTTAACAAATCTAAAATCGTGTAGTTTTTCTTTTTTTGCGACTGTGAAGAATGTTGCTTTTTATGATTTTATGTGCGTTTTTATCAACTGGCAGTGAAGAGCAGGTGAGTTTAAAGACGCTCTTGGAAAATCTTGGAAAAGCTGATGAATTTGTGTTGCAACAGCTCGTGTCCACGTTCCAACACAAGATCGTTGACCTTGTCTCTCAACATGATCTCTTATTCCACATTATACAAGAGACCATGTAATGGACGTCATTGTTTCCAGATCTTCTCTCTTCTTTTCCATTACTTTAAGTTTAAAGACTTTATTGTCGTTGCACAGTCACACTTAGTACAACGAAAGGTCCTGCCCTCCAGTCCCCACTGCAAAATGCTGTAAAAGAATAGAAGATTAAAAGGTAGTAACATCAAAGAAGATGCAGATAACGCAAAATAAATATGTAATAAATACCAGTCTGTACAGGAGTGTGCAAATCAATGTAATGTAGTAGCAGCAGAGCAGATACAGTATTTATGTGTTGAGTTGCCTGGTTGTAAAAACTGTCCTTCATTCTATTTGTTCTTGACCTCAGCGCCCTGAATCTCTGGCCAGAGGGCAGCATCTGGATCGCCCCATGTAACTTTCCGTCTTTTCCAGATAGTGTGATTGTCACGATTGTCCTGACTCTGACTTCTGCAGTCTGGACCGGAGTTTGCAGTGTGTGTGTGTGTGTGTGTGTGTGTGTCTCCTGAATTACCTGATGGTGTTCGCCGGATGTGCTGTGTAGAAAGGTGTTGTGCTGCTGCCCGGTCATGATCCCTGTACCATGTTGTACTTTGTTGTCCAGTAAGTCCCTCGTCTTAAAGAGTAATACGAATGTGTCCTTCCATCTCTGCCATGCGACCCACGTCGTCACAGTGATATCAGTTCAGATTTATTCTATAATTTAACTTGGTTACAAAACATCAGAAATATATACGTATAGACAAAAATAGAATCTTTTTTTTTGTGTGTGTGTGTGTGTGTGTCTGACGGAGTTGACATAAATCAGGTTATTGAGTAAATAAAGGTCAGTTTTCATTTAAAAAACTGTTCCCTTACAGAGTTTTGTGGCTAAGACTATTGGAAATAAATATCCTGTTGAGATAAATGTGGTATGTGGTATAAAACAGGTTTGTCTTTTGTTACAAGGTTGGTTATTTTTGTTTTTCTGTTACACAAAAAACAGGTCGGTATGCGGTGTGGTGAGTTCTCACCATAACCTCGCACGACACCGAACATGCGGAGTCATTGACACAGAAAATGTAAAAATTGATAAAACACTTTGACTTCCCATGTCGAAGAAGTGTTCTTAAATGCACTAAAATGTGTTAGAAATCCAAATAATACATTTGCAATACATTTGTATTTTTTCAGTACCTACCTTTACTGTACTTAAGTATGGTATTAAAAAGTACACTGTCAGTACAGTGTAATTAAAATATATTTTGTTCTGTCTTTTAAAAATATGCTAAAATGTAAGCATACTTTCAGTTACATTTCAGCATATTTATTGAAACCCTTTTTATTCAACACTTATTTGAAGTTGTACTTCATTTCATTTTACAAAAGTATACTTTTCAGTGTCCTGCAATAAATATGTTATAGGCTAACTTTTTAGGCATAATTTTATCATCATTTTTGTGTATTTACTTAAGGTAACATATTATTCAGCACTTATTCCGTATACTACCTAATGTAACAAAGTCAAAGCAGTCAAAGCATCATTTGAATATTTTTCTGTATGCTTTCCATAGAAAAACACCACATTTCTGGCTACTTTACAGTGTATTTATTCTCAACATACTACAGTGCAGTTACAATGGTATACTTTGAAAAGAATTTCAAAAGGATACTAAGCAAAAAGACACGTAATTGCAACATACATTCAGTTATAAAGCTGATGATAAAAAATGGTACTACATATGTAATATGAGGTTACACGAGGTTACAAACATTTTCAACAATCCCTCTACTTGCTTGCATTTTATCAATGCAGTTGCAATTATGTACATCAGTCCCTTTCAATATTATTTGGCAGGGCAATTACATACATCTTCTGTTTGACATTAATCATGACGCATTTCCTTTTCAATGCCTGTGGATGCACTGCATAAATAGTGTTGGACTCCGTCACTTCATTCACAAACCTAGAAGAAATCTTAAGGTCTGCGTCCCTATGCATTTGACTTCTAGACCTGTAAAGAGATTGAGATAAGGACATGTCTGGGAGGTTGCAGGATGACAAGAATAACAGCATGAGAAGGAAACTGAAAGGATTTCTGGCAAATTGACAATCTGTGGAGAGTGTCACCAATGGGAACTTAACAAAAAATGAGGAAATTCAGTGTTGCCTCTTTATCTCTAGCAAGTCTCATTCGCCTGTAATCTGTGGTTCTTGGAATGTTGTTTTCAGATGCCTGTAGATAGGATTTGTATTTCTTCATTTTGGTCACTTGCAAGTTACCAAGTGCTGCCTGCTATGCACAGGCCTAACAGCAAGAAAAAAATGACTTATTTCGTGTAATTATGATCTTCGCAATGCAATGTAAAACTTTACTTGACAGCATGTCATCATATTTGCACTACCTTGTTAGCTAACTGTTAATGCTCCAGATTAGCTTGCGCCATTATAGGAAATATTTAGAACACTATATGCTCAGAGATCTTTGGTAATGTTCAGCCATGGACAAAGAGAAAATTGCACTTCGTTATGATAATCTGCCAGAATCAATTTGTCAGGCCTATTGGCTAATAATTTCAAACAAAGGGATTTTGCAGATTAATTTAGTTGTAATTCTAACATAAATAACTAGGTGATATAGTTAATGCAACGTTATTTACTCAAAAATACATACATTAAATGCAAATAATTATTCAGGTCAGTTTCTTCTTCAGAGATCGCCAACGGAGTGTAATGCAGTTTAACCAATCAGAGTTGAGCTTCGCAATATTCAAATTCAAAATCTTCCGGTGATGCGAAAACGTCAAGCTTCTAAGCTGTTCTTGATGTGTGTAGCATAGGTGTAGTGTGCTATTGTTGAGAGGAAGCTAAAAAATAATGGTATTTCCCAAATTTGGGAAAGTTTTATTTCCCCGAAACAAAGTTGGTGAGAGTGGACAGCACGAACATAATAAGATGCGAACACAGGCGGGAAGAACATCGGATAACCTCTCGGCAGCAACTTGATAGTGAAGATGGCTATGTTGAAGTGTGTTTGCCTAGTCGAAGCAGACATGGAGAAGCTAAGACACTGGCAAGACAATACCATCTGTCTGTGTGTGTGTGTGTGTGTGTGTGTGTGTGTGTGTTGGGGGGGTGTAGGGGTCGGTCGTTCAGTTTAGATTAGCCGCTCTTTAGCCAATCTGTATTGAACGACGGCGTTTTAGAGATAAAACTCGTAATATTTCGAGAATAAACTCGAAACTATGGGAATAAAGTAGAAAGCTTACGAGAAAACAGTCGCAGGGTTGCCAGCTCTCACGCATTTGGCGTGACGCAGTCACGCATTCAGCCTCAATCTCACGCTCTCACGCTCAAGAAAGAAATCTCACCTGAAATCTGACATTTTTCTGTGTTGTAAGTTTTTTTCACTCGTGTAAAAAAATTATTCGCTGAAAGCACCGGGTTCAAAGATGATACGTTTAGATGATAAGCGTGTAAAACGTAAAGCGAGAAAGTCGTAAGGGTTAGAAATTCTTTGTAGTTACAATCTTTAGTTCAAATATCCACAATGACATTATTCCCGTCCACAATTTTCGTCATTTTGTTTGCAGAGAACTTTAAGGAAGTTGTAGAGAAAAAAACAGCTTTCCTCAGAAATGAAGACATTTGGCACAGCAGCTGTGAGGAGAAAGTCAGCAGAGTGTACAGTAACACAAGATGAAAACAGACCGAAGGTTGATATTGCTTTTTTGACATATGACATTGAATAAAAACTGTTACAACATGTAGTTGTGGACGCCACAGTACTAGACAGCTACACATCCCAGATTAATTATCAATCAGTATTAAATACAATGCTAAATAACAGATACTTTTCTTATCTTGCTGATTGGGAAAGAATTAAGGGGATTTTCACGGGAAAATATCAGTGGGATACTTTATGTATTGTCAATTACCTATGTTTTCTCCCATCTACAGAAAAAGAAAAAAACATGTGACAGGACGTTACATAATTTCTTCAGGCGATGATGAGACTGACATAGATACAGCACAAGCCTTTGGAAAGACATGAGTTAATATTGGGAAAAAACAGTGTACGAAAATTGCACACAAATCCGTTTCAATGGAAAGTTCAATACATTGTGTGCTAATAATATAAAATATATGAAGAATTTTGTGAAATATTGTTTGTAGATATCTTAATTTTACTTATTGTGGTCTTTGTTTCAGAAACCAAAAATGATGAAGGCTGCAAACGAGAGGGTTCTTTCGCAGCTTAAGTCTTCTCTGCTGAGTAAAAGGCCAAGGACATCCACCCCCTCACAAAGTGAGGAAGATGATGTAGACACCAATTTAGACCTTTTTGATTCACCCCAAGCTTCTGGAACAGCTGTAAGTATATTCTATATACAACACAAAATATTTGCATAGTCAAAAATGCTAGTTCATAACTTGTGTATCAGCAACAAAGTTTGCACAGAAAGCATTTGTGGGAGAAAGTGAAGGCCAAGAACAAAGTAGAGGCTGACAAGGAACAGGAGACCTTAAATAATACAGTTTTTTGGGGGGTAATTTGAAACAAACAGGCCTACCTGTTGTTTTTAAAAGGTAGTGATGCTGGATGACACCACATTTGTTTCTTTGTAGACAGTTTGGTCCAAAGCAACTTACATGATGTTGGACCAAAGGTTAAATAAAATACATCAGAGGTTGCTCGCCCGTACTTTCAATGTTCCTATTTACATTCCATTTACAGAGTCCTTCATTGACTCCTTGTCATTCAATGATGGGGACGGCAGAATTTATGTGAGAGAGACAAAAAACTTCTAAAGTATGTGAAAGTGAAGCTAGGGAGTAGGATTGGAAGGTACACACCAAACCAGTGAAGATTGGTGATGGTGACTTGACCACATTGGTTTTATTTGATTCGGCCAAAGTACACTTATAGAAGGTAAAAGGAGCGTTTCCAGATTTGCTTGGTGGGGATTTCATCTGAGCTAATACTAAGATAAGTGAAACCATGTCAAACTACATTTTGAGGTGCACTTGTTGTAATCTCTAGTGGTGAGGTGTGTCCTGACCCATCTTCAGCAAGGAGAGGTCTCTGTCTGGAATGCCTGATACCACTTGGAGATGTTGGGTGCCTAATTCATTGAAATGCTGATGAAAATAGGTCCCTGCTTGAAACAAAAACAGTGAAATGATCAGCTTGTTTATTGCTGTAACTGGATTTTGTTGTTTTGGAATTTTGGTTAGGCTGTCATTGTATTTAGCTGTTGTGTATCCTGTTCTGTGAAGAAAGGATTTTATGTACCTATAGGACAACATTTAACATTACAACAGTCACTAGCCATTTGTGCATTGTAGTGATGGTAAAAGGAACTGGTTTCTGTGAATTCTGCAACAGAAAATACAATAAATTCTTGTTTTGTGTAACAAAAGTAAAAAAAATGTAACTTTAATTTATACAGGACCCCTGCTTTAGGCAACAGGAGTGAAACGGAGTGTGCACCAGGAAGTGATGGATGCATTAAAAGGTATCTGTAATGAAAAGAAACATTCTATATGTTTGTGTATGTTAAATTTAGATTACATGATATATGTATTTGGTAATTAGAAAATTGTCAGATATCTATGGCTGATGTCTTTTTTTACTTTTATACAGAAATACCCACCCTTATTAATTGTGTTAAGGAACTAACGACCACTATGAAGCGATTGCTACCTTCCTTCGACAGTGATACAAGTTCAGCGTCCTCCAGTCCTGCTCCAGAAATGGTATGTTGGGCTGTGCTTTCCTTTCTAAAAAGAATGACTTGTTTTTACTATAGGCAGTATCTTATGCCATAAAATGAGCCCATGATTTCCAAACAAGATGATACTCAATTATGCTTCCTTGGCAAATATCTGCTACCAAGACAATGTAGTTCTGAGCATCGTATGCTTTGACAATTGCTGTTTCGTTTCATATTGTTATTTCTATGTCTTCACAATGTTATTTTTAGCTTTTGGTTACTGGACTCTACTTTGTATAGTAATCTGAGTATTTAATTTTCCGATCACAGGTTTCCTTGGGCAACTCGGCAGTTGTGGTGAACCGAAGATGTTTTAAAAGATTGAACAGAACAAGGATGTCCCTTTTTGCCCAGGATTTAGCTGTTCTACTCTTTGGTCGCAACATTTTAGCTTCCTCAAGCCTTACAGGCAATGGAACTGAAAAGGATCCCTTAGATTCTGAAAAGTTGAATGCTCTTGTTGGTATGTATTGAATATATCATATATTCATTATTATCGATGGATTTTACGTCTTTGTCATGACCGACGTTCAAGGATTGTGAGTGTGTAAACTGACTAGTGAGTTAAAATAATGCATTAATTTAAAACAATACATTTGCCTATGCTTCTGTCTAAGTAAGTGGCATACAAATGTGTTTTATTTTTCCCTACAGATAGAGTAATACCTGAGTTCCCAGGAACAAGTGTGTCTGAAGTGAGAGCTGTCATAAGACAAAAGTGCAACAATGAAAATTTTGTTTCAAAGAAGAAGATGTAGGTTAGATTGTGTTTTGTTTTCACTCAAACACACACACACACACACACACACACACCAGTGTGCACCAGTGTTTACATGCATGTAAACACTGTTGTTTGAAGTTGTTTGAAGTTGTTTGAAGTTGTTTGATTTCACCAATGAAAGCAAGAAAAACTTGATATATTTTTGAAAATATATATATATTTTTTTGTTTGCCCATTATTTTCCAACTAATGGGCCTTGCCTACTTTTCACTTTTGTCATTTGCGGTTGTTCTTTAGTCAGTAGAGTCACAATGAAAGTGTGTAAGATTATTTTGATTGTGTTTGTTAGCAGTTGTTAAAGAATACACTAAAGTAAGAGTTTAAGAACATTTTAAACAGTCTAAAGGTTTTTCTGTTTAGTGATAAATGTACTTAAAACATGCTATTTTGATACACTGATAAAACTTTTAGTTTGCCATTAAGTGCTAATAAAAACATGTTAAGATTTGATTGTGAACAAATTGTGTATTGTAGCAATATTTTGAGACACCAATAAAATACACTTAAATATACTAAAGTTGAGCTAATGTGTTTCTTTTTATGTCATTTTAAATGTATTTAAAGTGAAATATGATAAAGGCTACATTTTAGTGCAATAAAGATACTATTAGTTCTTCCATTTTAACACAAAGTAGTGTATTTAATTTTAAATTAAATTTCGTTTTCGTTACGGCATTTACCAGATGCCCTTATCCAGAGCGACTTACAATCAGTAGTTACAGGGACAGTCTCCCTTGAGCAACTTAGGGTTAAGTGTCTTGCTTAGGGACACAATGGTAGTAAGTGGGATTCGAACCCAGGTCTTCCACAACCATGACTACACCAGTTGAAACAAAGAAGTTTAAATACTTCAAAATAAAAGCTGAACAAGAAGCGCTGAGTGACAATCAGATCACACTTCAGACATGATTAAAGGAGGTGAGGTTCCAGTCTTTATTTTTCCATGACAATCATTCTTTTTTAAAAGATGTTTCATACACTTTTGATTGAGTCTTTAAGAGACATGCTCAGGTCTTCTTCTTAATCCTCATGGTTTTGAGCTGTTATTACATAAAAATAGACAGAACATTAGTTCTATATTTGAATTAATAACCCTGAGCTTTACAGGGGAAAAGGTCAACAATGGCTGCAAATCAGGAAACTCACCGTTTATGACATTGTTTTCGTAAAAAGCAATTGCAGCTACCACTGCCACTGCTGCCGCCGCTGCCGCCGCTACAGCTATACCAGTAGGGCTGGCCAGCAAACTAAGAGAAAGGACGAATCTAGAAGACAATAAGAAGTGAGCAAAGACCACAGTCTGGAAAATTAACCTCTTTACTTTAAGTGGTGGTATTATATAGTATGAGACGTATTTCCAGTACTTACAACTCCTTCATTACTGCTGTCAAAAGGGTACAAGTCAAAGTGAAATCCTCGCTGTAGAAACAATCACAGTGAAGTGATCACAGAATGCATTAAACCCGACCCTAACATATCCCCAACTTTTACTTTCATATAACAGAACAGGACAAACCAGTTCCACAGGAGTAAAAGACGTGCTCACTCATAAAAAGCAACACAACATTCACACATTCACAAATACAGAAGAAAAATTACACAAATGTTTTGTGTGTGAACTCTTTTATATGAATGAAGTGAGCAGTGGGTTTAGTCGTGTCACTTATTGTGCTGAATAAAAGTGAAGAAATTGTCATTGTGAGACACTGCAGCACACAGTGGTACAACAAAACGTGTCCTCTGCTTTAACCATCACCTTTGGTGAGCAGTGGGCAGCCATGACAGGCGCCCTGGGAACGGTGTGTGGGGACACACACCACAGCACTTTCACTTTCACCTTCAATCACTTCTGGACTCAATCCCCCCAGAATTTTTCGCACAAACTCTTTACTCTTATTTTCTTTTACTCTTGCACAAATATTTCTCACTTTTCACTCTATATTTCACTCATTTGCACACATCCACCCTACCTGTTACACATATTTTATGTTTCATGTTAAAGACATAAAAGTGAAATATTTGGTTATGTTTGCAATATTTGCATTTTGGTTCACTGTAAACTTGCAATATTTGCAATACTGTGGTCTGTAGCAGTCGCCAAAGCATTTCACTGCATATCATACCGTGTATGTGTCACGTTCCCCTCTAGCTCAGGTGAAAAATGGAGGACGCAGGTTGAAGAAATAACAATGCGTATTTTATTTGAACTCAAAAACAAAATGAAAGAACTGAAATGAATGCCACGCCTCTCCTCTAGAAGTCAGGTTGTGGGATCTTCAGCGAGGCCCTCCGCGAGAGCCAAAGATCGCCCTTGTCTTTCCCAGGCTTCGAACCGGCGTGGCTGAGCTGTATTGAGCCTAGAGGGGAGAGTTGCATTCCAGTCCTTCTGTGGGGTTCACTGTCAATTGCCGTTAAGGACAGCATGCGGTGCCGCAACAAACTCTGGTCGTGTGAGGGACACCGAACGCAGGACTAAAGGGACTGGCTGGTTATAAAGAGGAGTGGACAGACCCATTACCGCTAAACTAACCAATCACCGATCAGACGTCATTACCCCGCTAAGCACCCATGATTACCACCACTCACCTGTGATGAAGAACAGGTGGGAATAATCAGGGTGCTAGTGAGCCCCGGAAGAACACACACTAATACATGGGAGAGTTCGACCGCTGGGGGCGTGGCAGAGGTGGCACGAATGTTACAGTTTGACTGTGTATGTGACAAATAAAATTTGGAATTTGATTTACCCTTAACAAGTGAGCTTTAAGTGTCTCAGAGATTTTAAACTGTAGTTTTCTTTTTGTAAAAGAATTTTACAGTTGCAATGTGAAATTTTCAGTGAAAACAGTGTTGTGCCAGACAGGTACCATTTCTAATAGTTCAGGATGTTGAGTGGGCACCGAGATGATCTGTGTTGGGGAGTAACGGAATACATGTAACGGCGTTACGTATTTAGAATACAAAATATGAGTAACTGTATTTCGTTACAGGTATGCATGCGCAGTCCCTCAAGTTTGCGCTCTGTTTCAGTGCCCATAAATTTACATTTTTACATTTATGGCATTTGGCAGACTCCCTTATCCAGAGCTACTTACAACGTGCTTTCAAGTTACCATCGATGAAGAGATCAATTCCGGTTCACTAGGACCCCCAACTATGAATACATCTATTTTATTCACTCTGTTGTAGATTCTGTACACAAAGTTCGACAACAAGAAAATTACAATTTAATCTAAATATTCTTTAAAGAGGAAGGTCTTGAGCTGTCATTTGAAGGTGCTCAGTGACTGAGCTGTTCTGACCTCGAGGGGAAGTTCATTCCACCACCGAGGGGCCAAGACGGAGAAGAGTCTAGATGAGCGTCTTCCTTTTACCTTCAGAGATGGGGGGACCAGGCGAGCAGTACTGGAGACTCGGAGTAAACGAGGTGCAGTGCGAGGTGTAATAAGGGCTGTGAGGTCGGATGGTGCTGCTCCATGTTTGGCTTTGTAGGCCAGCATCAGTATTTTGAACCTGATGCGTGCAGCTACTGGGAGCCAGTGGAGGGAACGTAGCAGAGGGGCGGTATGGGAGAATTTGGGACGGTTGAAGATCAGTCGTGCTGCTGCATTTTGTATGAGTTGTAGAGGTCGGATGGTACATAGTGGTAGACCAGCTAGAAGGGAGTTGCAGTAGTCCAGTCGTGAGATTACTAAGGACTGAACCAGTAGTTGGGTGGCCTGGGTTGACAGATAAGGGCGGATTCGTCTGATATTGTAGAGAAGGAATCTACATGAGCGGGAAAGATTGCTGATGTGAGTTGAGAAGGAGAAGGAAATCAATGCTACCCCTGAAATTGTAAATAAATATGATTTGATTCACTATTACACCATGATCTTTATACTCTTACAGTGCACATGGAATCGTCTGAACACCGGAAACCCAAACAAAAAACGCAATAAGCGGCTCTAATGTAAGCGTCCTGTTAACGTTGGTGGACCCGGAGCCTGCACAACAGAGCCAGCAGTGGCCGGGCAGGAATGCATTTCTTACTTGGAAATTCCGACACCAACCTAAAGAAACATCTGGAAGTAAGTTCTTTAAAAAACATTTTTTACCTTTTTTGTCCTAATCAGGAAGAGGGTCATTGAAAATGCTGTTTTTTTCCTTGTGCAAGGCTACTTTTTATTTTAACTAAGTGATGGAATATGTTGGTGACCATAACAGTAAATACTTTTCAATGGCATATTTTATTGCTTCCCAACACTGAAGATGATCACCAAATACAGATTTCCTGGATGTAAAACCTCGCTGAACTACAACCCCTACAGGCGCAACACGGGTACTGCAGCCTGCTGATAAGTATTTAAGGTGGAACAGACCATTCGAATAAGGAGCTACCTCAGAGTGGTGTTTTACTTTGCGAGCTGTTAGATGCCGCTTCAGCCAGTCAGAGAATCTCCTGCCGCTCCCACGAAGCAGCAGGGGCACCTCGCAAAATGTGGGCGCTCTTACTCGCTCTTAAACGGGGAATAGAACACGGATCGGTGCTTCAATCATGATGTCGGGGTAGCGCGACAAAACAATTTGATGCCCGTGACGTCTGTATATGTTTGTTTGTGTATGGGTGTGTATATACGTGTGTATATGTTTTTTTATACGTGTGTATATGTTTTTGTTTGGACCCACTTGTGCGGTGTACCATGTTGTAAAAGCAGAATGATGTTTACCTCGGAAGAAGTGAAAAGAAGGTGGCTTAAGTTGATACTGTAAGTTGGATCTCAAATTATAATCAGTACAGCCTAATGCCTGTACCTCACGTTAATGTTAGCACCAGGTTCCCCATCTCTGTTTATAGAGACAGGTAGCAACGTAGCACAACCAGATCGTACCATAACTAACATTATTTGTTCGAATAATCCAGAATGTGCCAGTTCGAAATAGAAATGTCTATAAAAGTGAACCAAAATGTACTTGTTATAATCTGCAATTTTTGCTTTGCAGCTTTCCCAAAGAAGACAATTACATCCTCGTAGCTGGGGGGCAGTCATATCATGCGCAGGGCCAGGAACAAATTAATTCAAGGTGACCAACAGAATGAAATGGTAAAGTAAGCGAAATCACAAATACTACCCACCACCCGTGCCATAGCCTGTTCAAGCATCGAATGAGATAACCCATCAGACACAAGTCTAAAATATTAGAACTTGTCCAGTTATAATCAACAATGCAAACTGATCATGCAGTTTGAATGTCATACAATTCATGCTCTAAATCAAAGCACTTTTGCTAATCATCCCATTTCTATTCAGCAGCCTGGTTATTACCATGGGGAAAGATAGGTCTCTCATCATGATTTACGCATTGCAAGTTCTCCAATGTGAAAAAGAACTGTTTGCATTGCAAATAGTTTTGGACTAGGGGTCCCACGGACCCCCTGCACCCCAAGGGCCCCTGGGCAGCGGCCCTGCTGGCCCGGTCCGTAATCCGTCCCTGGTATGGGTGTGTGTATAAATGTGTGTGTTTGTGATTGGGTATGTATATGTTTGTGTGTGTATGGGTGTGTATATAAGCGTGTGTGTTTGTAAGGGTGTGTAAATATGTTTGTTTGTGTATGGGTGTGTGTGTGTATATGTTTTTTGTGTATGTGTGTATATATAGTACTGTCATGATCCGGACCGGCAGGGGTTACTCCGGATCCGGAGTCCGGACCGGAGTTTCATGTTCGTCTTGTGTAATGTTCCCTGATCGTGTTCACCTGTTGTATATTTATATAATTGTATAAAACTATCCTGGTCGTGTCTGTTCGCCGTCGGGTCATTGTGCGTGTTAATGTTCCCCTGTCTCGTGAAGTTTGTATTAAACCCCTGTCGCGTGAAATCGTGCGAATGCGTCCTCCTTCATGCCATGTCCAGCCCACCTGTAACAGAATGACCCGACTATGTGGATGCAGCCGATCTACGCCCCGCTGAGATCCAGGGAACCATGGATGGTCGGGAGGACATCTGCCCCACAGATCCACAATCCATGTATGGACGTCCTCCGACGCCGCCGTCTCGTCCGGATTCCAGCGACGCACCTCCGGTAATCGGCAGTTCCCCGCCATGATCCACGTCATGTTTTATCAGTTCCCCAAGCGTGACAGACTCTCGGCGGCCTACGAAAGTTACCGTGGGGTCGAGAGGATCTGTCACGCGGTCCATGTTCCCCCTGGCGATTCCGGAGGCGGGGAGTACCAACAAATCCGTGCGACCGGACCTCGATGGCCTACGAAAGCTACCGTGGGGTCGAGGAGACCGGTCGCGCAGTTCAGGTGCTCCCGGCGTTAACCGAGACGAGGGAGGCGGCGAACTTCCCAGCGGGGCGTACCGGAGACTGACCGGAGTGACTGTGCCTGCGGACGGCGGACAGGACGCCGGTCCCCCACGGACGAGCCGTGCTTTGGCCCGGGCCTGCAGCCGCCGGTGCAGGACAACCGCCACTCGTCCTTATGGACTTCTCCCCCCTTTCATGGACCATTTTGTGGGCACTCCCAGGTGGTAGTGCTTTTAGGGGGGAGTACTGTCATGATCCGGACCGGCAGGGGTTACTCCGGATCCGGAGTTCGGACCGGAGTTTCATGTTCGTCTTGTGTAATGTTCCCTGATCGTGTTAACCTGGTGTCTATTTATATAATTGTATAAAACTATCCTGGTCGTGTCTGTTCGCCGTCAGGTCATTGTGCGTGTTAATGTTCCCCCGTCTCGTGAAGTCTGTATTACAGTTTTTTACAGATGCTAGGACACATTTCTCAAGACTTAGGTCACTTTTGCAAAACTCTTCACACAGTGAGCACAACAGAAGTCTACGTGGGCTAAACTGAGGATCAATTATCATTGTTTTGGCACAAAATGCATTCAGTGACTACATCTCTCAAATTTCATGAATTCTTTTCTCACTCAGACTCAACAACTGCCAAAAATCTTTGTACGTACAGGACATTTTGCACACGCTTACATACTGTTCTCAAAACTGTTAAACTTATGTTCAAAACAATAACATAATGCAAAACTGAAGAAGACCGCAAAATTCATCAGCAATATTGTTTTGAAACATATTTTAAATCTAAAAATGCAGTTTAACCAGCCACAGCCGATTCCCATTGTAGGTGAACATCTACAAAGGTGTTACGCTTTCAATTTCACTACAAAAGGAGACAACTGCTGAATATGTTTTTTTGATGGAAATATGGACCCAGCCAGAAATGGAGAAGTGGCTGAAAGAGGAAGAGTGGCTGGGAGGGGGCCAAAAATACGTATGCGCGGTGGAAGGAGAATAAGAATGTCGAGCCAGGAACTCTGCGCTCTGCTGGCCAGGCTCCCCGTGGACTGGGACGACGTGGACGATGACTACGACGAGAGCACAGGAGACGCGAGTTGGGCTCCTCGTCCATGATCGTCGAGAGGTCCGTGGGTAACCACGTCACTTCCAGGGGTGTAAGCGGCAACAACGGCGGCGTCCCTCCAGCGAGGAGGTGGGCAGCCTCCAGCCCGAATGGCCAGAGTACTGCCCATGGGAGCTGATCGCGCCATGGGTCCAGGATGTCCGCAGGGTGGACGACCCTCGGAGTCACCGGTGGGAGGACACGGATGACGAAAGCGATGATGATGTGGATTTTCGGTGGGCGGTCGTTGCTGGGATGGCTCCGCCCAGCGTGCGCGTCCGAGATCGTCGCGGCGTCCGTGATGACTCCCGTGACTTCCGGGGGTACGAGGTTGACACGGACGACGACCAGGATTACGCCGTTTGGGCGGTCGGTGCCGGGATGGCTCCGCCCATCAGGCCCGTCCAGGATCGTCACGAGGTCCGTGGAGACCCACGTCCCTCCCAGCAGTGTGAGGAAAGCTGGTGGAAGAGGGCGACGGGAGGTCGCCAGCCAGCAACTGCGCTGCCGGGACTGCCTCGCAGGGAATCCTCCATTCCTGCTCCAGTCGCCGACCCGCCTTCCCTCTGCCCGGACGTTCCCCAGCGAAATGGCAGCGCAGCACCAGCGCCCACACCTGCTGGAGAAGACGTCCACCCCCCTCCACACCACACACCTTCCACCATCTCCAGCGACGTGCCCAGCCCCGTGTGGGACAGCCCAATGGTCCCGGGACCCTTCAGATGGGCAGCCAAGCGGGACCACGCCGGGGAGCCAGGCCGAGGGTCCGGGGCCGCCAAGCGGGACCACGCCGGGGAGCCAGGCCGAGGGTCCGGGGCCGCCAAGCGGGACCACGCCGGGGAGCCAGGCCGAGGGTCCGGGTCCTCCAAGGGGAGGATACAGCAGGGCAGGAGTATTGTTGGGGCTCCGAGGACGTAGCCCTTGGAGGGGGGGGCTCTGTCAGGATTGACTGCAGCTGTGCTAATCACCGGTGGCCAATCCTGACGGTGCATATAACCCCTAGATTTCCGCCCCTTCGAAAGGGACGACATTTTTGTGGACGCTGAGCATGAACTTCAGTTTTTGTTTGGTATTTGAGTTCTGGCAATCGCCACACGCCTGCGGGCAAGTTTATGTTCTTTAATTAAGTTAATTTGTTTTCGGCCACCGCGCCATTGTTTCTTTGTGTTTAGTGTTTGTTTATTAATAAAACCCCATTTCCAGCATGTCCTGCTTCTGCGCTTCCTTCCCCCGTAAGTCCGCAGTCGTGACAGTCGGTGACAAAGTGTGTTTGTCGGCTGTCAACCTTTGCTAGTGTTCTGGAAGAATGAGTTTATTTGGGACCTGAATTAAGTGTTTTGGTAGTTGTAGTGCATTTTGAATGTGAAATGAACTGCTTTGCCAAGCTGAATGTCAGTTAGGAGGATTGTGTGAAGAGTTTTGCAAAAGTGACCTAAGTATTGAGAAATGTGTCCTAGCATCTGTAAAAACTGTAAACCCCTGTCGCGTGAAATCATGCAAATGCGTGGTCCTTCATGCCATATCCAGCCCACCCGTGACAAGTATATAAGTGTGTGTAAAGTTTTTTGTGTATGGGTGTGTATATAAGGTTGTGTGTGTATGTATGGGTGTGTGTATATTTGTTTGTGTATGGGTGTGTATATGTATGTGTGTGTGATTGGGTATATATAAGTGTGTGTGTGTGTATATATGTTTGTGTATGGGTGTGTGTGTATGTGTGTATATATTTGTGTATGGGTGTGTGTGTGTGATTGGGTATGTATTTGTGTGTGTAAGGGTGTGTGTATATATTTGTTTGTGTATAAGTGTGTGTGTGATTGGGTATGTATATGTTTGTCTGTGTATGGGTGTGTATATATATATGTGTGTGTGTGTGTGTGTGTGTGTGTAAGGGTGTGTGTATATATGTTTGTTTGTGTATGGGTGTGTGTGTGAGTGTGTGTAAGGGTGTGTGTATATATGTTTGTTTGTGTATGGGTGTGTGTGTGAGTGTGTGTAAGGGTGTGTGTATATATGTTTGTTTGTGTATGGGTGTGTGAATATATTTGTTTGTGTATAAGTGTGTGTGTGCGATTGGGTATGTATATGTTTGTGTGTGTATGGGTGTGTATATAAGTGTGAGTGTATGTGTGTGAGTGTGTGTAAGGGTGTGTGTATATATGTCTGTGTGTGTATGGGTGTATATATAAGTGTGTGTGTGTGTGTGTGTGTCAGGTGGAATGAGGGCTGGAGCAGGACAGATGATGGGGGCTCGGCACATAGGAGCACCGAATGGCATGTGTGAGTACAAACACACACACACTCATACCCTCACAGACTGAGGTTCATTTCTGAAGCTGAAGTAAACAGTGGTGTTCCTCGCTCCCATAGATCCCACACAGCCAACCGCACAGCCTGATGGGATAGCGCCACCCACCACCGGCTCCACGTCCATCTCATGACGGCTCAGTGGTGAAAGCCTGAGGCCACGCCCGGTCGCTGCGGCCACACCCCTTCGATGAGCCATTCATGACCGTTTTCACGTCTTCTTTGTCATGTTTATGTGCTGTTACGAAGTTCATGCTGGTTTCTGTCGGTTTTCTTTTGTACTGGTTGTAGGTTTTTTTTTTTATTAATGCTGATGCAGCATTGGTAGGCCAATCATGACTAAATAAACCTGTTTTGTATGAAATGAACTGATGAGCTGTCGTTTTTTGAAAGCTATTTCCATTTACAGCATTTACCATACACCCTTATCCAGAGCGACTTACAATCAGTAGTTACAGGGACAGTCCCCCCCTAGAGACACTCAGGGTTAAGTGTCCTGCTCAGGGACACAATGACACAAAGCAAGTGGGATTTGTGTGTTACTAACACCCCTAGCGGTCCATGATAACACACACACATTGTGCACATCATACCATTTAGAATTATGAGGAGCAGTAAATCTCATGTATCAAGGAGTATCATATTCTTAACAAATCTAAAATCATATGTGTAGTTTTTCTTTTTTTTGCGACTTTGTGAAGGAGGTGTTGCTTTTTATGATTTTATACGTGTTTTTATCAGCTGGCAGTGAAGAGCAGTTGAGTTTAAAGGTGCTCTTGGAAAATCTTGCTTATGAATTTGTGTTGCAACAGCTTCTCAGCAGTGTCCACATTCTAACACAAGATCGTTGACCTTGTCTCTCAACATGATCTCTTATTCCACATTATACAAGAGACCATGTAATGGACATCATGAGCGGGTCCAACGCATGCTGCTGAAATCTTAATGCACATCACAAGAACACTTAACAATTAACAAGTGTTAAGTGACATAAAAGTCTTTAGTACATTTTGAAACACTACAGTGATGAGTAGAGATCCACTGTGATTTCAGTTTGTTCTGTTATACGTGACCCTCTAGGACGGAGTAATTAATTTATACGAGGTAAATCCTGGTTTTCCTTGTTTAAGGTCCTGTTTCCAGATCTTCTCTCTTCTTTTCCATTACTTTAAGTTGAAAGACTTCTTAGTACCACAAAATTGAGGTCCTGTCCTCCACTCCCCACTGCAAAATGCCGTAAAAGAATTGAAGATTAAAAGGTAGTAACATCAAAGAAGATGCAGTTAACGCCAAATAAATACCAGTCTGTACAGGAGTGTGCAAATCAATGTAATGTAGTAGCAGCAGAGCAGATACAGTATTTATGTGTTGAGTTGCCTGGTTGTAAAAACTGTCCTTCATTCTATTTGTTCTTGACCTCAGCGCCCTGAATCTCTGGCCAGAGGGCAGCATCTGGATCGCCCCATGTAACTTTCCTTCTTTTCCAGATAGTGTGATTGTCACGATTGTCCTGACTCTGACTTCTGCAGTCTGGACCGGAGTTTGCAGTGTGTGTGTGTGTGTGTCTCCTGAATTACCTGATGGTGTTCGCCGGATGTGCTGTGTAGAAAGGTGTTGTGCTGCTGCCCGGTCATGATCCCTGTACCATGTTGTACTTTGTTGTCCAGTAAGTCCCTCGTCTTAAAGAGTAATACGAATGTGTCCTTCCATCTCTGCCATGCGACCCACGTCGTCACAGTGATATCAGTTCAGATTTATTCTATAATTTAACTTGGTTACAAAACATCAGAAATATATACGTATAGACAAAAATAGAATCTTTTTTTTGTGTGTGTGTGTGTCTGACGGAGTTGACATAAATCAGGTTATTGAGTAAATAAAGGTCCGTTTTCATTTAAAAAACTGTTCCCTTACAGAGTTTTGTGGCTAAGACCATTGGAAATAAATATCCTGTTGAGATAAATGTGGTAAAAAAAATGTGGTATGTGGTATAAAACAGGTTTGTCTTTTGTTACAAGGTTGGTTATTTTTGTTTTTCTGTTACACAAAAAACAGGTCGGTATTCGCACGACACCGAACATGCGGAGTCATTGACACAGAAAATGTAAACACTGAAAACTTGATAAAACACTTTGAGTTATATACGCATTACTGTCTGGTTTGGGAACCGTATCGTATGGGACCACAAGACCCTACAGCGGATAGTGAGGACAGCTGAGAAGATCATCAGAGTCTCTCTTCCCTCCATAACAGACATTTACAACACATGCTGCACCAGGAAATCAACCAGCACTGTGAAGGACTCTACACACCCCTCACATGCACTCTTCACCCTCCTACCATCCGGAAAAAAAGAAGAATGCTTCGGGCCCTCACTGCCAGACTGTGGAATAGCTTCTTTCCACAGGCCACCAGACACCTGAACACTCAGGGACTTTCCTCTTTGGGCTGACATACACACACACACACACACACACTAGCTCTGTTATATAGAGTAAAATTCTCTAATGTTACATATATTATCGTTTGTCTGTCTGGCACACGTGCACTTTATGTCAGTATGTAACATTGTGTAAATGTTACTTGTAGCACCAGGTTGTTCCGTTTCACTCTGTACTGTCTAACGTTTATGTGGCTGAAATGACAATAAAGCTCAACTTCATCTTGAACTTGAACTAGACACTGGGTCTAAATCCACATGA